>NC_137462.1:172581150-172864287 GCF_964235325.1 Thermobia domestica
AGAAACAGTGCGTAGTTCGGTGAATCGATAAAGAAGTCCCAACATGCGCATTGAATTCTTTAGTATTGAGGAGATGTGGTCAGAGAAGGTGAGTTTTGAATCAAAGATGACACCAAGATCGTTATGACTAGCAGAATGTGTGATAGGGGAATCGTTGATATGGTATGTGGAGGGAATAGGAGACTTTTTCAAAGTAATAGTAATACTGTTACATTTCTTACTGTTGAGTTTCAAGTGCCACATTTCACACCAGCCTGTAAGGTAATTTATGTCTTCCTGTAGAGCAATTGTGTCATGGAGACACGATATTTCTCTGTATAACTTACAATCGTCAGCAAAAAGCAGAAGACCACTAGGTTGAGCTGATAAGTGCGTGTAGAGATCATCCATATACAGGACAAACAGTTGAGGCCCAAGTACACTCCCCTGAGGCACCCCTGAGATCACGGGTTGGGGGTTAGAAGTCGCCCCTGAAAGAACAACTCTCTGTTTACGGTCCTTCAAGTAGCTTGTGATTAGAGAGAGAAATTTGCCATGTACATTAAATCTATTGGAGAGTTTATGAAGAAGATGAATGTGACTGACAGAATCAAAGGCCTTCGAGAGATCAAAGTAGATAACATCTAATTGAGTATTGTTATTCATACATTTGACTGCACAGGAAAGAAGAGTACTTAAGTTTGAGAGACTTGAGCTTTTCGGTAGAAAGCCGTGCTGAGAACTATGGATGTAAGGTGAGGTGAATTTAAGTAGCCTGTCTTTAATTATTTTTTCGCAGATAATTGATATTACAGAAAGAAGAGATATTGGCCTATAGGAGGATACATGATCTTTAAGTCCTGATTTATATATTGGGGTCACGTGAGCCAGTTTCCAACTGGTGGGATAATACCCTTCCTTGAAGCATCTATTGAATAAGATAGATAGAGGAACCGCAATAACTGAAGCAGTTTTGTTGAGAAAGAGAGGACTAATTTTATCAGGTCCAAGTGATCTATGTGGAGATAACGATAGCAAGAGAGCCAGAACTTCGCCCGGGGTGGTAGAGAGAATGGATAAGGTGTCCGAACAGATGGGGTGGAGAGGGGGGAGATGGGTTGTAGAGGGAAGGGAAGTAAATGTTTTGCAGAAGTAGTTATTGAAGAGGTCTGGTCTTTGATCATCACTCGCTTCAGTATTTTCATCTTGAACTGCTGCCGGTATGCCCGGAGATTTTGTTCTAGATTTAATTACAGACCAAAAGACTTTAGGGTTACTAACAGTAAAATCACCAATTGAGTCCATGTATTCAAAATATTTACGTCGCTGTACCTTCTTGGCAAGACTTCTAATTCTAGCAAAGTTTTTATATGTGTAGTCACTCGGATGTGATTTCCATAGAGTCCAGGCAAGCTTTTTGTTTTTAAGAAGGTCACGAAGTTCATTGTCGTACCAGACCGGAAACCTGTTCGATTTTGATGCTTTCACCGGCACAAAATCCTTTATGGCTGAGTGGACAACGGATGTAAATAAGTCCACAGCGTCGTCAACAGTTCCTACCTCTAACAAACACCAAGGAAACAGTTCAATAGCCCGGCAGATGTCACCCCAGGGGGCTTTCTTCCATAGAAGTTGTGACCTACTTTTGAGGGGCTGGTTTGTAGTAGTGGAGGGGAGGAAATCGAAAGAAACATCCAAGGAATCGTGATCCGAGGGAAAAAGATTTCTGCATGGGACAACACAACGAGGTTCTAAGTTAGAAAGAATGTAGTCAAGATTGCTATTATTGCGGGTATTATGCATATTATGTTGACCTACTGTATTTTATTTAGCTTTACACAAATATGAATATTAAAAGGTCGGATGATAGATGAAGTTCTAATGAAACTATAAAGGTAACCAAGAAAGTTCTGTGTTTTTTTCACTCACCACCTTAGAACATCGATATGTCACCTATGACGTACCTGGAAGATCAAAAATAGTCTCCATCAACATCGACGAACTTCTGCCAACGTTCTGGAAGGCCATGGATTCCATCGCGGTAGAACTCGGTGGGCCATGAAGCGAAGAAGGTATCAAGTACATTTTGCACCTCTACTAGCGATTTGAACTGGTGTCCTCTAAGGTGATTGTCCAAGGAACGGAACAGGTGATAATCGGACGATGCAATGTTCAGGTAGTATGATGGATGCAATAGTTTCCCATCCAAAGCGTAGAATAGTGTCCCGGGTCATGCTAGCCACATGGGGCTTAGCGTTGTCCTGTAACAGGAGAAGCCCTTTGCGATTCAGAAATACTGGCTCCAGAGTTTTGAGTTTTACTTGAACACGGCTCAACTGCTGACAGTACACAGTTGCATTGATGCTCTCATCAACTGGTAGCAGTTCTCGATGCACGATGAAACAAATAGTCCACCAAACGCACAGGAGGACCTTTTTCTGGTGTAGTTTTGGAATTATTTTCTGGAGTAACCCTGGGAAAAGTTCTGCACTATTTTAAAAACAAAAGCAAGCAATACAAACTAAGGAAGGTTTAAAGCGTAGAAACAGCTGTAAACAATTTTAGGAAATTTAAAATACTAAGTCTTGCGTCATTTTATGTATATGAAATAGCTAGGTTTATAAAAAAACATAAACGAGGATTTTCCAGCAACATGCAAATAAAGTACTAGGAACATTTATAAGAAATCCTATTTCAGTAGATTAAGCTTAGTCCAGCATGGACCCAGACATATGGGCAACACTATCTACAATAAATTACCAAATGAAATGTAACTTGAAAGCAATTACAAGTTGTTTAAGAAAAAACTTTTAAAAATTACTTAATACAAAACGCGTACTATTCCATAAAAGAGTTTCTGCAAGATTAAAAAATGTCAGAAACTGACAAATTAGTTTTTTTTTTTTTTTTTTTTGCAAATTCTGGTAAATTATGTAAATTTTTAATCTTCTATTAGTTTTTCTTTTGTTTTTCCTTCACTTAATACTATTCTTGTTAATGTAAACTTTTAAATATTTTTTGTAATGTAAAAGTTTTGATGATTTTCTTCGCATTAAGTATTATATATTATGCATCTATTATGTATTTCTTTTTATATGTATCATCTTGTGTATTGTACTAAACCCTCCAAATACCATGAATTATGGTTTCATGGAGTAAATAAATCAAATCAAATCAAATCAAGTGCTGGTTTCGGCTGTTTTGTAACCGGTTCATAGGATGCTAACCAATTATAATGGCGCTATGAAGCTTTGTACGGGATCCACTTCTCATTACATGTCAACACCCTCTCCAGAAATGGCTATTTCCTAAGACAAGACAGCAAAAGAACACAGATGTCTGCTCGCGTTGCCTTCTGGCCTGGAATCAAATCATGTGGGATCCATCGACCACAGCTTGATGGAGTTGCTGCCGAATGGTTTCTCCACCCACACTAAATTGCAGTCTCAGTTCATCACATGTCTGGCCACTGTTCTCTTCAATTACTGACTGAAGATCTTCATTTTGTATGCGTTGGTCTTCCGGTACGTGAGGCGTCTTCGAGTGTTTCGTCACTGTCCTTAAACATGTTAAACGACTGCTGCGCAGAATGTCCTGACGGATGCGCGTAGTCAGGACATCCTCACCAAAGGCCTATCATACCTTTCGCCCAGCTGTAGCAACGTTTGACCCCAGTTTGAACTCGTACAGCATACACGCCCTTAAGATGCTCTGTGGAAGTCACAAGTTCACTCTGTCCTTACGCAAGTTGACAGTGTAACTGAACTGTCACAACCAAGTAGTATGTTGGAATTACCCACACCAACAACTGATCTTCGCCTTATCTCCATTCGCATTCAATTTACGGTATGAGGACCAATGGAACACAAACTTTCACAAAAGGTACAGAACTTTCTTAGTTACCTTTTAACAATTAGAAAGAAGGTAGGAAGAGGAAGAGAAAAAATAAATGAAATTATATTTCTGTATATATTTATCTTTAAAATTACGATTATACTTTGATATTGTTATTTTATGTATATATAATGTGTGTTAGCGTAAATGTATGTATTGGTTTTTAAACCTTAATAAAGATACGGACTTCTATGTTAGCGGACTTCCCGCTGAAGATAGAAGTTAGCAGCCTCTTGAATATTAAAACACCTAAGAGGCTCAAACGGCTTGCTAAGACGTTTAAACTTTTCAGCTCTGGGAATACATTTGAGCCTTTTTGTATTAGAGACATGAAATTTGGTATTTAAACTTTTCATTTAAAATAATTAAAGACGTGTTAAGGCGTTTTTTCTGTTTTCCTTAGGAAAAATTAAAACAGGCAGGAAGGAAAGAGAAAACAGGTTGTAATTGTTAAAATAACTTGGGCTTATCTCGAAAGCCCTTTAAAAACCTGGAAAAATAAAACCTTAGAAAACTGTCTTGGGACGGCACCATGAACGTATAGTCTTTGATGTGAATCATAGGATAGACACCACAAAGGATCATGCGAAGAGGTTGCCACATCAATGCTGGGTTGCCAAGTTTTATTTCCAGATACTGAAGTTAGGATGAGAACGAAAGCACATGGGCAGATTCCAGGTATATTATAGGAAGCGTGCAGGGATATTATTTGTTGGTTACTTCAGGACGAGGCCAAATAAATATCCATATATTGAAGTTTGAATTTTTGTAGAAGCATACAAGAACATTCAAGGAATGTTACAGGAATGTCAAGGGATTTGTTGGTCAGGTGATGTAAAGTTTCGCGGATGAAGTATGGGAGTTCACTACCCGCTGAATGATGTGCCACTGCATCAGTAGCGTCATTTAAGCTTGTCACCGACAAAAGAATGTCATGTTTTTTTTTAGTATATTAGTAAATTATATAATTCATTTAAAAAAAAAAAGTTTCTTAAACTGAGGGAGAGGAACAATTGCCCCCTGCCCTTCCCGAATGACGCCTGTGCACGTTTCTGTGTTAAGTAGATAGTTTTCAATATTGTTTGTGTGTGTGTGTGTGTGTGAGTTGACCTTCCTCTAGGTTTCGAAATGCGATTTTAAAAACAAGGCGAAATAGAACATACGGTGTGAACAAGACCTGAGGCATGTAACTAGGAAAGTCGAAGTTACGAATATTTTTAGCGCTAACAAAATGCGTTAACTGTAAATAAGGCTGTGTGACATACGAATTTGGATATCGAAAATAAATATATATCGGAACTTGAAATATCGAAAAATATAGCAATATTGACAGATCGATCAGTATTTTTTTTTTTTTTTTTAATACGGATATTTATGTTTGAAAACATCCATCGTAAGTATACATGCGTCGGAATGAACGAACAAGCAGATGGACATACAGCCAAAAATCACCTTTTCGCCATGTTGGAAAAGTGCCTTTAAACATACGAATCCCCTGAATTTTCGAATTATATTTTTTTTATATACTTTCTTCTTTTCCTTCGCTGCTCGCAAGTGAAAAGGATCCCACAAGCATGTGCTGTTCAAGTATTGGAGTTGAACTATTGTTTCTTATATAGGATACCATCAAACATAACTACATTTTTTATAAGAAAACAGAAAATAAGGAAATATATCGTAATATCGACAACATCGAAATATCGATATATTGATCAGTAAAATTTGAAAATAGTTGGAATGATTAATATATTGAAAATATTGCTCAGCCTTATGTGTAAGCGGTCTGTCAGGCAACTTTGAAAACACTATTCTACTGAAAGCAAATTCTGATTGACAGTACATGAGAGAATGAATGCGTGAATCTTTACGTGGAGTCATCACAAAAGACTGTAAAGCCAATATCAAATGATTTGTAAGGCAAACAGCGCTTGGAAGAGCCTATTCGACAATCTGCGTGTCCATGCTGCCAAGGTCGATGAATCAATAAGCTTCCTAGTACGCTTCTCTTCTCTCCATAAAATACGGAAAGTGCTACAGCTCCCAGCAGTGTAAACATTAACTTGCTGAGCACATCAGTATCTCTCGGAACATAGGAACTTTTTATGACCTCTTTACTGTGTATTGATTCATGTAAAGCTCATTTCAGGAAGTCATACTTAACTCCACCAGAAACATTGTATAATATTCATAGATTTAAATTAGAGAAACCTTCAGAATAATATTTAGACATCAGTACTGGTTGGTAATCTCTAAAAGCAGCGATTGTAATAACAAAGGCATTTGCACACAAGTGGGCGTGCTTCCTACTTTCGAGCAATTCTTCAATGTTTATGAAAATAAGGACAAGAAAATATTTTCTCTATTTTCATATTTGCTGATTTAAGTTTATGTTCGCTATTATTACTACGATAATGTTCAGTTGCTATTACCTTACCCGTTATTTGGCATTGTAGCTTACGGTTGACATCACATTGTATTAAGTTATATGCATGAACGATAACTTCAGT
Source organism: Thermobia domestica (assembly GCF_964235325.1). Lineage (NCBI taxonomy): Eukaryota > Metazoa > Arthropoda > Insecta > Zygentoma > Lepismatidae > Thermobia > Thermobia domestica. Next base: position 172,587,531 of record NC_137462.1, read on the forward strand.
AATAGTTTAATTGGCATTATTGCTTTTATACAATATTCATATACGTCATTTGCGGATCACTTCCTTAGGTACTTGTAATTTTTGTCAACATAAAGGACAGTCAAATTGAGTATAGCAAAAGCTTTGCCTTTGGTTTCTTGGTCCGTACAAAGATATTTCAGCGTAACTACTGCTAATGACTTCTTTCGAGAAATATTTGTAATTATTGACCATACTACGAGCAATGATGCTCACTTGCAACACGTGATTGGCAATATAACAGGCAAATTTTGCTTGGAAATAAAATCCTGTATTAAATATCTAAATATTAAAAGTACCTGAAAAATTACGAAATCATGGTTAGGAAGACTAGATTCAATCATGAAAACAAACCAAACTTATTTTCTTTTTACAGGGATTTCTCTACACCTGTCGAAGTGTTAAAGAACAATTAATGCTAAACATAAATTTAAAAATTTCCTATTCATAACTTCTACATTGACTTAGTAGACACTAACTCAATGAAATGTAGCGTACATTTTAAGGTGTGAAGCACATTTTTTTAATATTTACGTATGTCCCTAGGGTTGCCAATTTAGCCACTTTGTGACTAGATCTGGCCATTTTGAGAACCTGGCTAGCCACATTTTTTTTTTTTTAAGGCACTACTAGCATTTCTAGCAATATGCTTTTTGTTTTTAGAAATTTTCTGAGTTTAGCCATTTTTCTTATATAGATATAATGTATGCATTTGGTAATTTCCTGAAGTTTGATTCATTCTCTAAGTGGCAACATTCTAAACCCCACTGTTAGAATAGACCTCCTAAAAGATAGCATTGATTATCATAATGATCCCTCCCCATTAGGGTGGAGCGAAAAAATCAAATTTTCGAGTATAAAATTCTAATAGGGCTCAAAAGTTGCGTATTCGCATGCTAATCAATGGAAAAATAACGAAAAAATTCACACTTTGGATCTTCAGTTCGCGCAAATGGTCTAAAGTTTGAAAAAAAAAAAGACAAAAATACAAAATTTTGCCTTTCTGCAAAAAATCAGATTTCTGAATATCGAATTCTAATAGGGCTCAAAAGGTGCGTATTTCCGTGCTAATCAATGGAAAAATAACGAAAATAATCACACTTTGGATCTTGAGTTTGGACAAACGGCGTAAAGTTTGAAAAAAATCACATAAAACACCAAATTTTACCTTTATGCGAAAAACTCTTATTTTTCTATTATCGAATTCTAATAGGGCTCTAAAATAGGATTTGCGTGCTAATCAATGGGAAAATAACGGAAATAATCACACTTTGAATCTTCAGTTTGCGCAAACGGCCTAAAGTTTGAAAAAGTGACAAAAAACACCAAACTTTACCTTTATGCTAGAAATATATGGATTACTTTTTCTTCCATTTCAATAGCGTCCAAGTATTTTATCTTAGTTCTGTGAGGTCATGTTTGTTAATAGTTCGTTAATGTGAGTGATTATATACATGTTATTTTCATAATGATTTTGCAGCTTTTCACCCATTTCTGAACTTTTTTTTTCTTGAAATGGGCTAGAACTTATCACGAGGAGGTGGCTGCAATTCGAGTTCCACCCACACTCTACACAACTTCAATCAGTTAGAGTGTGCTAAATTATGTTTAGTCAAGAATTTTTGCCTTAAATTCAGATTTTTTAAAATTAAATTTTGGCATTGTGGGTATTGAGAGCAAAGTTGCTCTAATGTAGTCATCTCTGTTTTCCTGTCCGCACACTTTTCCTGCAGACACTGTGACAAGTTCGACACAACTTTCAACTTCCTGAGTATGGCATGAAAAATTTAAGGGGTCAAACTCACTAGCGGATTTGTCATGCACAAGTGATAAGATAGTTTATGTTGTCAAGCTTTCGAGCACTGATGGGGGCGACAGCTTACATTTTCTCCAATCTATCAGTTCACTGTAGTCCGTGGCATCAAAATTTATCGAAGGTGCCATAAAAGTTCTAACAGATTTCCCCTTCGGATCTTGATTTTTTGCCTCTAGCATTCTTCTGTAACCCAACTCTCTTACGTGTTGTCTCTCATCCATTGTCATAGCCAACAATATCTTCTCTGGATAACAGAAGAACGCGTTTCTCTCAATCACAGGATCGATGATTCTTTTAATGTTGTTTAGCGAATGTCTAATTGTTTGAACTACTTTCAAAATATGTTTAAGTCCATATTTCACTGACTGATATCTCTCTATGTCGAATCAGATAGGAGCATATTACTTTATAATGTAGTTTACAAGCACTTTGAGTTCGTTTGTAGAATTTGTTTGAGAAACGTACAACCGTAAGACCCGGTTTACACATTGTCAACCATCAGAAGTAACTGAGAGGTCCAGGATCTCTTATAGCCGCATCTGGAGAACACCGCCCTGTTTGAATTGCACTCTTAGAACTTTTATGGCACTTTCAATAAATTTTGATGCCACGGACTACAGAGAGCTGATAGATTGGAGAAAATGTAAGCTGTCGCCCGCTTCAGTGCTCGACACTAAATGACAACATAAACTATCTTATCATTTATGTATTACAAATCTGCTAGTGAGTGTGACTTCTTAAATTTTTCATACCATACTCAGAAAGTTGAAAGATGTGTCGAACTTGTTACAGAGACTGCAGGAAAAGTGTGTGAAGAAGAAAACAGAGATGGCTATAGACTCAAGACTAACAATGCCAAAATTTAATTTTTAAAAAATTTGAATTTAAGACATCGTCCTTAACTAAATTAACATAAGTTTGCACACCGTAATTTGTTAGAGAGTTGTGTAGGGTATTAGTGGAATTCGAATTGCAGCCACCTCCTCGTGATGAGTTATGGACCATTTCAAGGGGAAAAAACGTTGAGAAATGGGCGAAGAGCTGCAAAATCATTATGAAAAAATATATAAAATTACTCACATTAACAAATTATTAACAAACATGGCCTCACACAACTAAAATAAAGTACTTGGGCGCTATAGAAATAAGAAGTAATCTGTATATTTCTTGCGTAAAGGCAAGTTTTGCTGCTTTTTGTCTTTTTTCTTCAAATTTAGCCTGTTTACGGGAACTGAAGATCCAAAGTGTGATTATTTTTGTAATTTTTTCATTGATTAGCACGCAAATACTATTTTAGAGCCCTCTTTGAATTTGATACTCAAAAATTTTATTTTTTCGCATAAAGGTAAATTTTGGTGTTTTTTTGACATTTATTTTTCAAATTTAGGCCGTTTGCGCGAACTGAAGATCCAACTGAATTATTTTCGTTATTTTTCCATTGATTAGCATGCGAATACGCAACTTTTGAGTTCTATTAGAATTCGATGCTTGAAAATTTGATTTTTTCACTCCACCCTATTCCTCATATCTTGGTAACAGTAGAGGATGAGCTTAAAACTTGCAAGTTATCAGTAGATGTTGAGAAAAATTTTCGGGGAAGACATGTAAGTTTTAGTTAAAAAAAAATCGTTAAAGAAATTCCGAATAGACTTCCTGCAGTAGCGTAACTAAAGGCTTGGGGGCCCTCCCGCAGACAGCGTGGAGTGGGGCTTCTTCTTTACGTCCCACTTCACTATTTGTGGGCCCTCTGATGACTTCGGGCCCTCCCGCAATGCGGGGTCTGCGGGGCCCTTTTTTACGCCCCTGACTTCCTGGTAATATAGATATCCTTCAGTAAATGCCCCTTATTAGTGTCAATGAAGATTTGAAACCAGTGAAACGGTTTTTTACTGACTTAGGTTTAACTTTCACCTTGCGATTAAAGATAATATTGATAAAATTGATCAGTTGCAAGCATTAATTTCGTGAAATGGGTCTTCAACTGAAGATTTTTTGCAAGAATTAAATCAGTATATAGATACAGGAGAACAGAGTCTACTTTCAGAGTTAGATTCGTTGTCTTATTTTTTATTTTATTTTTTTTTCATACTAACGCTGCCACATTCGAACACAAAAATGAAATGTGTATTTAACCAGGTGAATATAGTTTAAAAAAAAATACAGGTTGAAAACAGAAAGGTTTTCTTCAATTTTAACAGGTATAAAGGTAACCAAGAAAGTTCTGACGCTTTTTGTGAAGGTCTGTATTCAATTGGCCCTCACATCGTGTGTCGAATGCGAATGGAGATAAGGTGAAGGTCAGTAGTTGGTGTAGGTATATTCAAACATACTACCTGGTTGTGGCAGTTCAGTTACATCGTGAACTTGCATAAGGATAGAGTGAACATTAGACCTCCACAAAGAGTCATAAAGGCGTTCAAACTGGGTCAAACGCCGCTGCAGCGCACAGTGGTCGGAAACTGAAAAAAAAAAGCAGTCAAAAATCGATTTTGCCAATTTCGCTGCCTATGAAATTGGTATTGATATTGGATTGTAAGTATTTCTCCTGCTTCCAAACCCGGAGTTTCAGGACATAAAAACATTTTTGCTGTCCATACATGTAAACATGAACAAACAAAAATGCTTAAAATCAGGAAAAAATGAACCAAACAATATGATATGTTTTAACCATTTATATCGTTTTTGAGGTCGATGAAAGCGGTTGGATAGTACATTGGACTCAAGTATTGTGTGTTTAGTGAAGAATTTTATTTGTTATTCATTGTCATATTTATATGATAGATTTGTTAGTGTTACCGAAAAGTTACATATACGCTGATGTTATTAGCTCTGTAGTCTGAGCTTATCCTTGCTATCTGCAAAATAGGGTTTATTGAGTTCTATGAGTTTACAAACGTTGAACATTGGAAGTAGCTGCAGCCAAGTGCAGTTGGAGGACTTAACCCTATCTAACTGGAAATGGTGATGAGTAATGTTGTTATGATCGCAATCGAAATCCGCTATCTGAGCCTTACAAATGGAAAAGGCATATTGTCTTGTACGTAATTAGGATTGCCCTTCGTCCCTGAATCAGAGTTGTAGTGAAAGTCTCATACATATTCAGTGACAAAATATAAGTCATGTGGAGCTGCTGCATATTACACGTCAGTGCATAGTATATAAGAAGATTTTATACTGAATCTTTTAATCTTACGAAACAACATAGTCCTGAACTAAATTACATTAGCAATTAGAGCAAAGAAACACATTCAGAGGAGTGTCATCTGCTAGTGATAAAACAAAATTTGACACTTTTCGATTGAAATATCTTCAATCCCTTTTAGACAACATAAACTCCCATTTTCCAAATAAAGACTTTTTCGTTGATGCTTCAGTGTTAAACCCTGCTTCTTGGCCTGTTGATCAAAATGAACTAGTGTTCTTCGGAGACGATGCCATCCCTCGATTATCCAAATTGTTGAAATAGTCAATGAATAGTGTTTCCTTCGTAGGGAAAGAATTTCGTTTGTACAAGAACAATCCTTCTTATATGCCTCCAGCTGTTCAGGAACTAAAGAAAGCTGTGGAAGTAATACCGATATCAACTGTAGAATGTGAATGTGGGTTTACTGCTATGAATCAAACATTGAATGATCGGTGGAATCGTATGCAGTTTGTAACACTTGGCAAGCTCCTTTTTGTATCTATAAATGGTCCACCTTTGCGTTTCTTTAATCCGAAAAATATGCAACAATGTGTATAAAATTGAAGAGTCACAGTGTTACAGACAATCCTACCGGGAAAGCAAGAAATGTCGAAGAATGTTCACATGCATCTCGCCTTTTCAACTAAAACGTATTTTTTTTTTTTTTTTAAGACAACGTTAGTTTGTTGTATGTACGTACTTTTTGTATTACTCTATCTTTACTACATTTTCTGTTATTGTTTTGTTACTTTTGATAATTGAATGTTTTGTTTAGCTAGATTTTGAATTTGAACATAAAACTTTACTCTGATTAGAGGAGGCTCCAGGAAATATTTTTGGCCATCTCACAACTTTGAAGTCCCACTGCTCCTAATGTATATGCAAATGCACTACATATTGTGATCCACCTATCCCCCCACTAGTAAATTAACAAATCGAATCATGTCAAGCAGTATCGTAACATTTCGAAAACCTTTTCGTGAAGTTAAAAAAACATGTGGTTGCACATCCGTGCAATCTAATGCAACACATACTTCTAGGTGGTTGCACAATCATGCAACCTAAGATAATATATGCTCCTAGGCGGTTGCACAATCATACAGCCTAAGACAATATATGCTCCTAGGTGGTTGCACAATCATGCAACCTAAGACAATATATGCTCCTAGGCGGTTGCACAATCATACAGCCTAAGACAATATATGCTCCTAGGCGGTTGCACAATCATACAGCCTAAGCAGGGGCACCCACGGAGGGTCTACCGAGCCTGGACTCCTGAAAGCTTTCTAACTCAATATAGATTTGTACTTTTTTCAATAAAACTGTACTTGTTTACTTTGTAGCATAAAAATTTGATCTTACTCTTGATCTGTACTCTTTCTACCAATTTTTCTGAAAATATAGGAGGAAGTATTTTACAATTACTTATCGTCTTTTCGGGTGCAGAATAATATCTGTTCAATACTACACAGACGTAGGTGGTGACTTGTAGAATTGGATCCCTCCTAACAAAAATTTCTTGATGCGCGCCTGAACCTAAGGCGGTACCTATGCCTGTTATACATATGCTGTATTCACGTTAGAGAAATTATCTATTTTAGCAAAACTGTTTCAGTTTCATTATTATTTAAATATGAAATATGCGATAGTTGCGTACCTTTCTCGACAATACGAGTTACCATCTTTTTGTCTCTAAAGGTACACACAATTGCCACAAGAATTTTCTGTGCAACCTGAAAGTTTTCCGATTTTTTCCTTTACATTTTGTTATAAACAACGTTAATGGTGAACACCGGAATTAGCCACATGACGGGAAAGTTTGCTTCTGCTTTAGATGTATGTTCCCTCGAGCTGTAACATCTGTTAATGATGTGGTTTACAATTTCAGAGATCGTGCATGCCAGAGGATGCTGGTATTCTTTACTAATAGTATCCTTTTTCAGTTATAATAAGAACTTTTAAATAGTCTGCATAACTTAAACATACTGTTAATTATGAGTGACAATCTGAAGAAGTTAAAAAAATTAACAGATTATTATGTTTGTTATCTCAGTCAAATTTACAACTTATTTATTATGCAAGTAGTTTTATTGCGTTCATTTCTATTAAGTTTGAGAAATGTAATCAAATTATAATGAATCTGTTTGATATGTCAGAAAAACTTTGCCTAATTAAAAAAAAAAAAAAACATACTAAAGGCATTTGATGAGTTTGATCTCGTGTGTCAGCCATATTCAGTAAGATTTTGTAGATATTTACTTGCTACTATATCAAGACAAATACAGAGTAGTACCATACAAAAACTATATACACCTCCTTCCTTACCCTTCACCCTCTCCATACATTGTATCACTGAAAAGAATAAGAAAGGAAAATTAAAGCAGAACTAGAATTGGGTGAGCTAGAATTCTTTCAGCGTTCACGGAAGTTTATGATCCATAATGTTAAAATTATATTATACAGTGCGTTTCACGAATAGCACTAAGGCTCGTCTCCTGAAGAAACCAAGGCAGATAGGAACATGAAACCTTTCGTAACCTTCAAGGGACATAAAATACAACATTATGCAGATATGGAGAACCCCCCATGAGGTTCGCGCAAGGATGTTACGGGGGTAACTACAAAATTTTAAATAGCAACTTCCACCTTGTGGTACCTCGTTTGAAAGGTAATCACATATAGAGATCAGTTTTGGAAACTACATGTCGCTAGCGTGTCTCTATCCAACATGGCGGCCATCCGTAAGTACGGTCGAAGTACGTTCCACGCATAACATTAAGGCCCGTCTCCTGAAGAAACCAAGTCAGATAGAAGCATGAAACCTTTTGTAACCTTGAAGGGACACAAAAGGCAACATTATGCTGATAAGAAAAATCCCCCATGAGGGGGGCCTAAGGGGGTTAGGAGGGGTAACTACGAGTATTGAACCATACTTATGGATGGGCGCGATGATGGACAGAGACAAGATAGCGACAAGCAGTTTCCAGAACTGGTCTCTACATGTCATTAGCCTTCAAACGAGGTACCACACGATAGGGGTTGCTATTTAAAATTTTGTAGTTACCCTCCCACCATAACTCTCTTAGGCCCTTCTCTTGGATTCTCCTTATCACCATAATGTTGTCTTTTATGTCCCTTGGAGGATACGAAAAATTTCATGTTTCTATCTACCTTGGTTTCTACATTTACTAGTACTTGCATAAATACAGTAAAATTTTCTCAGCTTCCTTCAACGATTTAACTGGAGTGTAAATATTTTTTTTGATTGGTAGCAATGATAGTGACTACTTCAAGACAATTTTTTCCACTAATATTTTTTGTCAAGTACCATGTTGAAGACCATTCTAAGCCTATAAAATAGTGATTTATTTTTAAACAACGTAGAGTTCATGCATTATGCAGGAACTTCATCCTAATTTTATCACCCGACTACAGTGAAGCCGAAAGGAGTATATTTTGATCATGTCCGTATGTGGGTATCTTTGTGTGTATTCATGTCCGTTAGTTCCACTACGGAGCTCAAACGCCCGAACGGACTTCAATAAATGAGATATCGTTGGAATAGTGGTAGCAGTTAGGGTAACAAAGGATAGGTGATCTCACAAGAAAGTCATTATGGCTGACGTCAGCCGCCATTATGTCGAAGCTGAAGAAAATTATTTCCCTACAATATTACATTACTATCGAGAAAAAGCTCTCGTCACGAAGATTCTGAATATATGTTTATATACCGGTATATACAGAGTGGACGGAAAATAACTCCCTATTTTGAATTGTGAATTTCTATTGTTAACAATGAAAGTTATCTTGTGTTACAGATAAAAAAAAATATGCCATTTTATTCTAATTTTTCCAGACTTTGTCAAGCTTTAGTTGCTCCTTTGAAGCCACAGAGAAGCCAGGACGATTAAACATTGAGGACAAAGACAAAATTGTAGCAAAATTTGAGGTATGGCAGTCTGTAATTTAGATCCAACGGTAGTGGAGGGATCTACATAGGAGATAATCTGTTCCAGATGAAAAAGCAATTAAAAATTGCCACAGAAAATTAATTACTACAGGAAGTGTCGTGGACATTAAGAGATCAGGTAGGCCCTGACTACAGTCTCAGAGGAAAAAGTGGCCACAGTGAGAGATATGTTCGAACGAAGCCTTTCAAAATCAACAAAGCAGACTGCAAGACAGAGTTGCATTACACGCTATTCTGCGCATGTAATTGTCTACAAAAAGTAACATTACAGACCATGAAGTCTCATTATGTCCAAAAGATGTATCAAGATGATTGTGATAGGCGTGTTGAATTTTGTGAAATGATGCTCCTATGGCATGAAGATCATCCACACCTGTTTGAAAAAATTCTGTGGAGTGATGAAGCAGTGTTTCATGCCGGGGGGTTCATTAATAGTCATAATAGCCATTATTGAGCAGAAGGTGATCCCAAAGAGACCGTTGAAAAAATGCAGGACAAGCTGAAAGTGATAGTGTGAAGTGAATTAATTTCTTCCTGCATTATTGGACCCTATCTGTTGAGAGACATATGGAATTGTTAGAAAATTTTGTATAACCTATGATTTTTGAATGGGACGTGTCACATGAACTGTTACTTATGGAAGATGGAGCTCCCCTTCATTACGCCTTGCCCGTAAGACAATGGCTTGATTAACGCTTCGCAGGGCACTGGATATGTCGCCGGGATCCTACAGAAAGCCAGCGCGAAATACAGACTTTACCCCATGCAATTTCTTTTTATGGGGGTGGACTAAGAATGAAGTCTATCGCAGGAAATTACAAAATTTTGACGAACTTGAGAATAAGATCCGTGAGGTCATAAGTAGTGTTCCTGCTGAGTTCTTGAGGAAGGTCATAGCAAAGGTACTTGTTCGTTTGAGACAGTGTCGAGAAAATACTGAAGCACACATTGAGTTGTAACAATAATAGGACATAATGAGCTACATGTGTGCAAAATTTGAGTTCATCCATACGATATTTTAAGAGGGAAAAAATATTAAAAGTAGAGTTTCTTTTCCACCCATCCTGTATATATATATATATATATATATATATATATATATATATATATATATATATATATATATATATATATATATAGGATGATCCGAAAGTGTGGAAACACCCAAATAAAAGACAGGATTTTAAAAGAATTGCTAAAGTACCATTGTAGGATAGTAATTGGTGGAGGAAAACTTTTATGACATGTGATATCTATGGCCACCATCTTGAAATCAGCTATTTTGAATTCATTTTCATTTTCTTAAATGGAAACCTTATGTTCTGATACATTTTTCACACCTGGAAATTTCTCAGGAATTCAATGCTATGTTTGTTTTTGCTTTGTCATGTACTATAACGAAGTTATGACGGTTCTTTTTTGTTTTCTTAGTATAGTTTCAGGTGATTAAGATAATATGGCAGCCATGTTACTGAGATCATTTTGATGTCAGGAGAGCGAAGCATAATTGTAATTGCTGATGATTTTAGCAACCGTCACCCAGATATGGCGCCCATTAGCCATACAACAGCGAGCAAGTTGATCAAGAAACTCAGGGAAACAGATCAAAATCAGGCAGACCATGTACAGTGACTGACGAAACAAGAAAATAGCAGCGTTGGTAGCATTTAGCAACAGTTCATATCGAAGCACTCGTCGTTTGTCCCAAGAAAGTGGTATTAGTTGCACATCTATCATGTGTGTTTTGTCCTTACATAAGTGGCACACACCAAGCTACAAGTGCATCAACATCTGTTTGAGGATGACCCCGATTGGTGTGTGGAATTCACAGAATGGGTAACAGTGGAAATACGCCGAAATCCCTGTTTCGCCTACGACGTTTTATTCACAGAGCCAACTTTTACGTTTCTGATTAAGTGATCAAACAAAATATTCGCTACTAGTCAGACGCCAATCCCCATTGATGTGCTGGCATTCTTGGAAAAATGATGGTGTGGTGTGGTGTGTGGAGTACCCGTGTTATGGGTCCTTAGTTTATCAGTGGTACCTTCAATCGTCGAGCAACCGCAATCGAGTACCGTCGAATGCTGGAAGAAGATAACTTCCAATCTCATATCTGAAGATTCGACATTCTTTGTCTTCTAGCAACACGATGGTGCCCCTCAGCATTATAAAAATTGTGTTCGTGATATTTTAATGTGCAGTTTTCCAGCTCATGGATCGGTAGATGTGATGCTGTGGAGTGGCTACCACGTTCTCTTGACCTCACTCCCCTAGATTTTTATCTTTCGAGACATCTCAAGTCCATTGTTTATTCAGTGAAAATTCGGGATATTGACCACCTAAAGGAATGCGTAACAAACGAATGTGCAAGCATACTCGAAAGCACTTTGAGCAAGGTTTTGGATGAATGGGAAAAAAGAATGATTATGAGAATTCAACGAAATGAACAATATATCGAACACATCTGTTAATCGAAAGAAATATATGGTATGTGATTGGCGTTGTGAAAACCAAAAAAAAAAAAAGTTATAGCTTCGTTAGGATAATGACAAAGAAAAAACAAACACAGCATTGAATTTCTGAGAAAATTTCAGATGAGAACAATGTATCACAACATATGGCTTCCATTTAGGAAAATCAAAGTGAATTCAAAATGGCTTGATTCAAGATAGTAGCAATTGACATCACATGTCATAGAAGTTTTTCCCCATCTATATTAATATCCTACAGTGTTAGTTTCGCAATTCTTTTAAAATCCTGCCTTTTATTTGTGTGTTTCCACACATTTGGAGCACCCTGGATATATATATATATATATATATATATATATATATATATATATATATATATATATATATATATATACCATAATGGATTTTAAAGAGAAGAGATCGATAAAATTGGAGGGAAAGATGAGGATAAGACCCTACAGCAGACTATGCGGGGTTTTTAATTACGTCGGTACAATTTCTTTCATAAATAATAACGGTCATCATTAGTTAAATGTAAATTTTATCATATTATTTATTAAATAACTTTTCTTTTAATTAAATAGTTGATAGTTCATTCTATACACTGATAGAAAATATATAAAAAAAAATTAACAAGTAAGAACAAGCCGACTACGGTGAAAATAATATATCCACCTTTGTTCCGAACTGAAAACTATAATAATTTAAGAAACAAGTTTTGTATTTCGTCAATGAAAGGACAAGGCTAAACAAAGCATAAATTTCTAAAATTAGATATTAAAATATCCATATAATCGGAGGCCTTCAGATCCATACGATGTGTAGTGTACTAATAAAAGGGTAAGTTCTCCAGCTTCACCCTTTTATTTCCACTATACAAAACTTGTTGTTTACAAAATTCAAATTTCTTTTAATAGGTGGTATATAAGTATATAAATATTTTGACAATGTGGTTATTTGGTTCGAAGGAACAACCGCGCTATACTAAACGTGTTATTCAAGTTCTATTTATAATGGGTTAAAGTTGAATTTGAACATCTTAAAAATTAACTGGGTAATAAACCGTTTAACTATTATGTCCTGTTGGCTAAATGATACTGTTTATTAATAGAAATAAATTACTATATGAAATAAATTGATGGATTGAGGATGTGGGAGGTAAAAGGAGAACTCCGAGGAAGTCCACCATAAACTGACATAGCTTAGGATTCAACCAAAGACTTCTCGAACCAGAGCTGGAACCACCATTGCCCCATCCTCCAATTGTAGTTAATATCGTCGTAATCACAACCCAACACTCGATTAGACTTTTTATTTGGGCATGCATAGCTGTTCCTTATTGTTTTTATTTTTATAACTTTCTTTTAATATTAAACTGACAAAACTTTACCAATTCGTAAATATGTATAATAAAATCAGCACTAAAACAAAATACACATTCTTCAAGATATTTATGTACGCTTCAATACATCTTAGAAAAGAGTGAATAAATAAGATTTCTTTTTACTTAAATTTATTGTTATGTATCTATCTACTTTTTCGTTTTCAAAATATTTAAGAACTTAACATAAAGCTTTTTTTTTAAAAAAAAAAATATGAATATTTTTCTTTTTAAGTGATAGTATTTTTTAAGTTTCTAGGATATTATTAAACACTAATTTATTAAGAAAATTCTCAGCAGCTGTTTAATACCATTATCTAAGTTATATTATAAGTATAGCCTTATGAGAATATTGCTAGAGGAAGTAGGATGAATTTTTTGAATGAATTTGGCTAGGCTTTCACTGTTTAATACAACACAATAACCACAATAACAGTGGACTTATCTAAGGGGGCGATGGAGGAAAATCACAATCTGGATTGTAACCTTTTTTTATTCAAAACTGAAAACCTCTCAATTATGAAGACAGAACATAAACTGTTTGACGACAAATTGGTAACGGATAAAAGAATATCCTGTAAAATTCCGCTTAGTTTATGAATAGAATTTTTTTTAAGTAAATCGAAATAATTTGTATGTTCTTAAATATTGTGGGAAAAAAACTTTTGAACAAAACTCAAGAGCCATAACATCAAACGTTTAAAGAAGATAGATCAATAGGATTATTTGTCATAGCGGGACATTTAGTAACTTGCAGCAAACTTACTCCTGTACTTCGGAATTTAACATCTATGATGAATGTGAATTGTTTCTTTCATAAAAAAAAAGTGGTATTGAAAGAGAGAGTACTCAATTTTTTTCAACCCTAAAGTACGCAGATAGTGAAAGCGTTATTATATTAAGGACATGTAAAATCTTGGATATGGTACAGCTTTATCAAAACTTTTCTCTTTTTAGAATTGTCACCAAATTGACCAAGGGAACGATATGACTGCAATGTTAAATCAAAATGTGATTATTTCTGATATATTAATTTAGCGAATCATTCACAAAACCATAATGTATGTACCACCGAAGAAAACTAATTTCATCAAGTGAAACAATCTATATTTTGATTCTTACGAATGAAATTGATTAAGTCATATTAGCATTAATATTGAATTTTTTTGTTTCCCTTGGTTCTCCCACTTCCTTCATTTCAACATTTCGTTCGTTATCATCATCACCGCTTCTCTTACACTGGCATCATAATCATGGGACAAGCAAAACAAAAAAAAAACCTTCAAAGCCATTATAGAGAAAATTGTAAGAACAAAGCACACCTACATGCCCTTCCCACTGATCTAGTGGCTAGGAAGCTCGCCTTTGGTGTGTGTGGTCTGGTCCTGAACTAGATTCCCGATGGGAGGGCATTGAACACATTACGGTGGTTCGGATTCCACCTTAAACTTTATAAGTTCACGTCTCATATACCCTCGATGTCGACGCTAAACTACTTCCGGTTTTAGTAGAGACTTAAAACTGAAGATGAAACGTATTCTTGCAACTATGAATCGATTATAGGAAACAGCTTCTTTCTATCTAATATCGTTTTTGTTATAGTGATCAACTTTAAAACCGGAAGTAGTTGATTTCTGCCACTTCCGGTTGAATCACCTCCATCAACAAACTCGATTGTTATATTTTGGCCCTCTACAATCTGGCCAAAATTAATGGTGATGCATCAAAGTAGTTTTTCAGAATTTGTGTCTAATGGATGGCCACACAGATAGATGAAAAAATGTATAAAAGGGCTTTTGGTAAACCGAACTCTAAAAAAAAATAAATAAATAAATAAAATAAAATAAACAAAATAAAAAATTGCGTAATCTTTAGCTCAACAGAAAAATTGTCTTACTCGCAACAAACTACAAAACCAGTAGTGTATTTTAAACAATTGTAATACTTGACTTGTGACTAAGAATCATTTCTACAATAACTTCAAAATTCTTTTTTGAGACATGTTTTGGTTTAGGGAATACCCAACAGTATAAATATAAAAGTTATACTGTACTTTTATGCATACATACATACTTCTTCCTCTCTAATCAGCAACCTATCAGTTGCTTTCCACTTTTCTCTATCATGAAGTAGATCTTTTTTTAATTTCTATGAACTTGTTCTTCTCCACAGTTTGCATTTCTTGGTCCTCACATTTCAATCGTGGCTTTCGTTTAGGTACTTTTCCTTCTGTCATTCTCTTCATTCTCTCCATGTTTCATAATGTATTCAACCATATTATCTTTTCTTTTCGAAATATTTATTGCCTATTCCTGTTTTCTCCTGCCATTACCCATGCTCTTTTATTTTATACAGTATTAGCCCATCTAATTTTCAGCATCTTTTTAATAACACCACATTTCGAAACCTTCCATTCTCCGTTTTTCCTCTTCTTCTAGAGTTCATTCATAAAACGTCACAGTCCATATACATGCTTTTACCTGCCTTTTCTTCATTTTTATGGCAATGTTTCCACCAGAAGCGTTTGTTTTTCTTCGCCTGATCTGTTTTGGGTTTTGTTCGAAACATTCTAAATACATATATAGACCAAAAATGCTCATAACATTTTCTTTTAAAATCTTAATTATCCGTTGGAAACAAATTAAATTTGTTTGAAAAGCTATTGCACAATATTTTACTTTAAAGACACTTTAATAATAATTTCGTGGTGCTTGTGCTCACAAAGGAGAAAACTCTAAAGAATAGGTTGGATTATGTATGATTGGTCAGGACATAGTTCTCATCGCTGCTATTATTGGTTCTTTAAGTCGGAGTTCGTTACTTTGAAATTTAATTATACTTCTCTAGTTCCATTCCCATGCTGAGTTAGTTAATTATAATACAGGTGATGTAACTATTTTCTTATCTTAATTCTATCAATATTTTGAAAAGCTAGTGGCTACCGCGCATGTCTTCAGAGGGATTGTATTGAATACACTATTATGATTGAAATATAACTGATCTGAAGGTTTCGTCCTATTTACTCTTTGCTACTGACAGAGAACTTAAACACAAATAAATAATTGTTTTGAAACAAACTTATCTGCTCAACAATACGGAATGTTCTCTAATGTTGCTGAGGAGACCAGATGAGACGCGAAATAAAGTTTTCTCGTCTCGTCTCGTCTCATAAATTTTCATAGAGTTGATGTCTCTCGAATCTCGAAGAATTCTTTCTTGTCTCGTCTCGATCCCTAATTTTCTTTTAAATTTCATCTATAAGTTATCAGAATCCATCCACGTCATGAGAGGTCTACGAACGGTGTGAGATAACAACATTTAAATCATATTTATTATTAAAGTACATTGTGTAATAGTTTACGTATCTTTAAGCATTAATAAATGTTCTTAATTCCGTTCGTACAATCACTTTTTAAACGTATACCTTTTTTTTTTTTTTTTTTTTTTTTTACTATGAATCACGTAATACTAAAACAGTGAGATCTAAGACTTGGATGAACTAGTGTTGCCAACCAGACTCGAGAAATTTCTCGTCTCAAAAACGAGACGAGATTTGTCATGCTTCTCGTTTTGTCTCGGACTATTCAAAGTCCGAATTCGAGACGGGAAATTTATTGTCTCGTTGGCAACATTACTGTGCTCCTTCCTCATTTGTTTGTTTAAGAATGAGCTCTAATTACAATGTGAAGAAAAAGCAAAGATTATAAAAAAGATGATCATTTCTTGGAAGAACGAATAAATACTTCTCAAATACATATTATTTACAAGAAGATTATAAATGTTTTCCTTTAACAAGTTATGTAATGCTAGAGTTTTTTTAGGTACACGCTGGACTGTTTTCAAAACTACAACTCATATTGAACGATGTCAAAACCGTTACATGATTTCCGAAGGACCCCTGTATATATATATATATATATATATATATATATATATATTGGGGCGCAGTGGCTCAATGGTAGAGTGTTCACTTTTAGTGCGTGGTGGAGTCCCTCGTTCGATCAAAGCTCGCGCCAAGTAGACTTTGTGGTGAACGAACACTGTGTTCGGAGGTTTTCTTGGGGTTCTTCCGTTTTATCCCACTTTATTCGTTCCACTGTGCATTCGTTTCTCATCATCACCGTCTCCTTCAGCCTAACCAGCATAATCGTGGGACGTAAAACTCAAAGATTTCATTTTCATTTCATATGTTTGCATTCCTCGGATTATTAAGTTGCAAATGAAAATACTACTTAGAAAAAAAAAAGACTTATGAAGCTCATTAATTCACTTATGAAATGTTCTTGAATTATTATTATTATTATTATTATTATTATTATTATTATTATTATTATTATTATTATTATTTATTAGTTTTGTTGTTATGATTTCTGGTAATTTTTAAATATTGCTTGCATTTCTTTAAAATTGTAGACTAAAATACAGTTAACATATTTCCGTAAGGCTAATATAGTTTCTGTAAGCCCAGGATAAAAGTGAGGGGGAACGCGGACCTCCAAAAATATGTACGGCGTTTCCCAGTTCCTAAAAAATTACAATGGGCAAAGATATGCAGAGAGACGGCGTAACGTCATGCTGCTACCTAACGTCCCTCTACCTTTTGAGATCCACTTTGACCCGTGTGTAAGCCCAATAATATGCATTATGCATGGCTTAAAGTTCACAAAAAGTAAAAAGTTGACAAAACATTTAATATACATACAGGAAGAATATGTATTATACTTCAGTTACTAAATTGTTCATAATATTTTTTAAACATTGAATTATATTTTCACCATATGTACTGCAGTACAGTGTATCAATTTGCGATGTGAATTCTATTCATGAATGCAAAACTTAGAAGCAGAAATCTTTGCATAATGAGACTTTTGTGAAATTATGTTCAAATAGGTTTTCCTAGGGTCAGTCCAATGATTTGAATATAACTAGTGCTTTACAAATTGTTTTCATGAATTCAGAAAAGATTATACGGTAGTAGTTGCTGGTAGTTCTGTTGTATGGTATACAAAAATTGACCAAAATCATTAAGAACATAATCAAATGTCGCTTCATAAAAAAAAAAAAAAATGTCACTTTTGCAAATTTCTCTTTGAAATTAAGACATATGATATCATACGACAGTTTTTTTCTTGACATTTTTTGCCGTAAAACAACACATATATCACTTTCAGACAAAGACGCCAACAAAACAATAAGAAGTATTTATTTGCGCATCATATCTATGACATCCAAGAAATAATTTAAGGTAACTAATACAGATATGAAGGAAAACCGATAAAGTAAACTTTGAATGCAAACACGTATTTATACGTGATCCATGCAGAAGTTCAGCCATAAACTACGTATATGTACGTGATTAGCACTCAAAGCGTTTTAGGAAGGAGATTTAATTTCAGTTTAAAAATTCTCTTCCTCCTCTACCGAGAATCGAATCGGGTACGATTAAAGGTATATGCAATAATCACTCTACCGAAGAGAAATATTGATACTTTAAACGCGTTTGTATTTAAAGGGGAACGCTCAGTATATAATCAGTGTTACCAGATGTCTAACTTTTCTCAAACGGTTCAACGTGATTTAATGCTAATGACACACCAAATTGCTCAGAATTTATACTGTAGAATGAAAGAAGAAAAACTACTTCAATGAATATGTTAAAAATGAAATGAAATCTTTAAGTTTAACGTCCCACGGTTATGCCGGTTAGGCTAAAGGAGACGGTGATAATGAGAGATGAGTGAAATGGTGGAATGAAGAAAGTGGGAGGAAACGGGAGAACCCCGAGAAAACCCACGAGCACGGTGTTTGTCCACCACAAAGTCCACACGGCGCGAGCTGGGATCGAACCAGGGACCCCAAGCACCGGAGGTGAAATGAATATGTTAAGTAAAGCTGGTTACAGCAGGGTTTCTTAATATTAAAACGAGTATAAACTTGAATGGCACTGTATTCTATTTAGTATGCCAAGTTCGAAAATAAAACAGAAAATGCGTATTTAGAATAAATAAACTAGATATTTTACTGAAGAGTGAAAATAAGGTAAGTAGGATACCAAGCACGGAATAACTTGCCTATATCTAACATTATTTACTTGATTTATTAACCGCATGCGTGTATCAAACTCGCGGCCCGCAGACCGCATGCGGTACTTGACTCATTTTAATGTGGCCCTCGCTTCAATCCGAGAAAACAACAAAAATATATATATACTCGTACAATTTATTGTTAACATATGCAATTAACGGAAATTTAGTGCTACTCAACTTATCAAAAATTCAGTGAAGTGGGTATCCCAGAATTTCACAAATACTTGCCTCGGTGGTTCCTAGAAACCCGCAAATTTGCAATGTGAACGACTTTCCTTACTTAAGAATAGAACAACTCTCCAGTGAATTTAAGGTTAACAGATTTTCACCTGACCTCTGTTTTGAACATCACTTAGTCCGAGCAGCATGTCTTCGTAGTCTGTACCTCCGAAAGTTGATTGCAGGATAAAGATACAAAGGGGACTATTTCTCGTAGTAACAAGTCTTGTAGTATTTTTTTTATAAGTCGTAAAATGTCATGAAGTAAAAACACAAGAATAATAACGAAAATAATTTCCAAGTACCAATCCTGATACACGAAATTTTGAGAAATAGACCACTGCAGTCGGGAAGGAATTATAAAGAAAAAAAATTCAGTATCCAATGTCCATTTGTTATTCATATTACCTTGTGTTTCTTCTATGTATACAGGGTGGCCCAAAAGTATTCATACAGTACCGTACTGATCAGCTCATTGCATTTTATATAATTTCTTATTGTTATTCATCAGGTAGGCTTAATTTCGTATTATTTGTTTCTAATGTCCTTTTACTTATACCTTAAGCTCGGAACAGCCGAAGCAAATAAACCCATAAACTAGATGTTATACTAGATCAATGCAGGGTGTATACCTACTTTTGGGCTACCCTGTATACCAGAATGCTAGGTTTATATGTTTGTCCGCAATTCTTTTGAAAATGAGATTTCGAAAACCACAAGTGCTAGAAACGTGCCCTTTTCTCTGGTCGATTCCAAATTTTATGTAGATTGTCCAGTTCTCATTCAAATTTTCAAAAACCGTGTCGTTATTGTTCAACATTTTATTGACCGTTTTGAGCCCATAAGATTAACATTGTTGCAGGCCGAAACTGCGGTGTTAGGCAATCAGTAGAGAAGTTATGTATGGCGGGTTGATGGACATTGCAGGCACTTTTAATAAATCTGAATTGGAAAACCTATTGCATGCTGGCAACTTCAAAGGCCTCAAGAGACGCAATGAGGCATACTCGGACATATATGAATTTATTAGAAAAAATATTTCCACTTGATATCGTGTTACTTCTACAAATTTGCTACAAATCCTCTCCACATCTATACATAGCAATTTATTTCCTTTGTGAGTCTCCTATCCTTTACTTTTGTGAGTAAGGAGACATGCACAGTGGGAAGAAGATTCATAGTCATAAGAGAACGATGTGCTGAATAGACAGCGCAGGTTCAGCTAGTTTCTTTTAAAAGGAATCACAATATTAGGTAAGATTTTACTTATTTATTCAATTTTAAAACACAATTAACAATAAAAATGTATTATATTTACATTATTTATTGAGGCCCACACTGTTGGCTATTTGGACTATTTGAAATACTCAGTTTGACATGCCTGCTTGACGGTATATGGTATTATACTAACACGTTGATTCAACTCTTACTGAGAACTGTATCCAAATGGCGCACTGTTGGATATACACTGTAAGTTACGTATTTATAATGTTCAATTAGTTATGCAGGTTTTTTAATCTGAAAAATAAAAAGGAATATACCTTTTATCAAAATTATTTTGTACTTTGTTTTCATCTTCCCTTGCAGGTGATCTGGGCTCGATTCAGGGCAGGAATACATGTGATTAGAATTTCACGTTAGATTGTAGACGCATATCTCATGTAAAAACCACAGAGTGGAAAAGAAACATCACTCTCTAAATGATCAATTAATCACTTTGCCACTTTTGTAGTCTTATCTAAACAAAATAATAAAGCAAAATAAAAACAGGCGGTGCATAAGCCCCAATCAAAATTGGATTCATCTCACCTTAGGCCAAGAGCGCCGATCCTGTGGGGGCCGGGGGGCCCGGACCCCCCCCCAAACCTCATGTGGGCTCCCACATTGTATTTATGAATATACAATATTTGGCATCATTTAAATTCAATTAGTCTTAAAATCCTCATTATATGCCTCCTGCATCCGAATGGGTCCCCCAAAGTTACAGAGAAATAGGCACCCTTGCCTTAGGCTATAAATAACGCTTGTTAAATATTTGCAACGAACAAATTTAGAGTATTATCAATGGTGTTTCGCAGTTACGAGATTTTTGTTTAATGGATTGTGATTTTTACATTAACATCCTATGCAACAGCGTGGTCATGAAAGCCAAATCCTATTTTATGAGAAGAAAATGGGGTTTATATTCGAGACAATTGTCAGCAGGGTCTGAAACTGAAAAACAGAATCGAAAGCGAACACTCCATATATGGGGTTATGAGAAAGACACTTACATAGGACTATGTATTTAAATTTTACAAAGGATGATTTTTAAAGCATATTAGTTAGTTTTCACATTTTTCACTGTTTCTTAAATACGATGCATAATCTGCACATGTCATGTTCCAAGTTATTCCAATATATTGATGTCAATTTTACGGTTTTATTATTTAAGATACTTCTCTCTCGTTTGTAGACTTAATGTTGCAATATGGCGACGACTAGAAAATTCCAGATTACGTCGTAGTAGTGAACAATGCACTGATTCTTAGCAATGTATGGAAGGGAGGAGGGGCAATAGAAACATAAAAGAGGTTAAAATGAAACGTATATAACTAGCAACGAGTGCGACAACTCTGTGTTTGGTTCTGATGAAAATCAAGCTTTTGGCTATAGTCATAACACAAGGCGATTTTTAGCGTTTTAGACGCAATCAGGGAAAGAAAAAAAGTCTGAAAAGTGGGTGGTAGTGTACCCACTAAAACGGCTATTCTGATAACTCTGCATTTTTGTTATCGACTTGTTATTCTTTATGTATTTATTTTTGTTTTTAGATTTCTTAATTTAATCTTACGACTTATCTTGTGAAAATCTTACGGTCCTGGATATAACATTTTAAACAAATCAATGTTACAAGCACAAAAAGATAGAACAGTAAATAAATAAATAAAATGTAAATATTGTACTTACTTGTTTATTCTTGATCATCAAAATAATGACAGCCAAATTAGAGAAAAATCCAAAAAATCCGATGAAAAAAAGAGCAATAGCCGCCAGTACATAGCTCCAAGGAGCCATTAAGAGTTCTTGGTCCTCTGACATCGTCGATATGTTACAATATACGAAAAAAACAGTCACCAAAGTTACTTTACACTTAGCACAGCCTATACTTATTACTAAAACGGTATATAAATGTGTACCGGTTACCAATTCAGACTGCGACAACGAATAGACAGTCGAAAAGTTTCAAAGTGTCGAAAAAATGAAATATGCTAAATACTATATAAATCTTTGCCCCCAAAAGGTAATCTTTTCACTTTCTTTTACGGTATGAAATGTTGGTCTTTCCCCAGCGTAGGACGTTCGTTGACAGTTAACGGACGGAAACAATACACGTGTAAAAACATTGTTTACACGTTTGATATGAAGATGTGACCCTCCACGAGTCTTTGTCCCGTGCTCTCTGAGTCAACGTCTATCAGGGAATCCCTGATATATTGGAGGAGACACATCACTCTGAGTGTGCGCTAAAGGTTTTAGAGCGTGCGCGACGAAAAGAGATACACGTACAATACGTTATATTTCTCTTTTACATTAATTTGAGAGACGTACGTATTTAGGTTTCAACTAAAAGTTTTGTTTTTGACATGTTGGATAATCCACACTTTTTGTTACTTCTCTGTCTCTCTCTTTCTCTCTTCCCTCCTCTTTCTCCCTGTCTGAATCTACTTCGTTAAGAGGATTTTTCTTTTAATGTATTGCATAGGATACGGAAAATTAATAATATCAGTAGGATATTCTCTTTTGTATAACTTTTTTTTTACCAATATAATTAATTAAATAAAAATAATTATTCCGTGTAATGTAAAACATACTTTATATGATTTGTAGTTGTCATACTTCTAGACAAAAGAAATTTTAAAATAACCGTTCAAAAAAGTCCAACATCAATGTTGGTCTATTTATCTATATCTATCTATCTATAGGAGCTTTTTGGGGAGGGTTCATAATTTGGGGATGTGGCGTATCTTAGTCGAGGAGATCCTGACACCTAGTATGGCGCGCTGAAAGCATTGTATATACATTGACAATATAAATATGAGAATAGAAGTATGTTATCGCATATAGTATAGAAGACAAATCAGCTGATAAGGTGATGCTAAAAAAGGAGTTGTGATGTACAAGATTAAGACTCTTTCTTAAGGACCTCCTTATGCGTTCTCCTGCATTGTTTACTTAATATGTGGCCAAACATCTCTTGAGGATGCGAACTGTGACACATTTTACGTACTGAGAGCCTTAGCATGTTGGAAATCAACTTCTGGAAAACTGAAAAAAAAATGATGTGAAATAACTTGATATTAGGCCGAATTAGGTTTGTTTTATGTTCGTTTCAGTCACAACGTCAGATGGTTTTCCTGCAACTGAATCAATCGATTTTCCATTTCCTTGCAGGTGTTAAAAAAAAATTACATTTATTTTCACTAAAGTAGATGTGAATAACACTGCTAATGACATAACTGTATCCTAGTCATTTTTCCGAAAAGAACAAGTAGAATAACATCTAAAATTTATGATGAAACTTGAAGATATGGTTATTCTTCTTACAGACTTTGTTAGAATTACTAAACAGATTATTACGAATGCAAGACAAAATCAAAGAGGACAAGACCTTGGAAATTCTGACAAAATGAACTAAAAATCAAGGGACAGAATCATAGGTGCAGCCTAATAAAAGGATGATTATTCTTTTCTTCAAATGTCACACACCTTTGACAGAGGGAGGGAGCGAAGGAGACTAAAATTGATGGACGATATCAAAACAGAAGAATCGTACGTGAAGAGAAAGAGGTTAGCGGAAGACCGTTGAGCATGGAACCTTCTCAGCTGCAGCAAGTGACCTGCCAATAATGGAGAATACCTATGATGATGTCATGCACCTAAAATGTTATCTGTAATTCTTCACTTTAAAGTAACCTTTTTAAATACTGAAAACTCGATAAAACACGCAACAAGTTACGATCTGAAGTATTGTGCTTGCAGTCGTAAGCAGTTACGACATTCAAAGCGTTCAACAGTTCAAATCGACCAGTTCAAAGTGATATTGACGTGTTTTGTATATTAATCCTTTATTCTATGAAGTCCTGTAATCGCGGCATAATTTGAAAAGCCAGAGACCTTTCTCCCGTAAAGTGGAAGTTGTCAAAACACTTTTGGCGGAAGGAAGATACACACAACGACAAATTACTATTAGAATTGGGGTAGGGCAAAAATCTGTGAGAAAAACCTCCGTTGCGATGAGCAAGAAGCAAATATAGCAGCAAAATAGGTTTTGGAAGTGTGGGTAAGATCCAAAGCTATCGATAAGAGGTATCAAAAATCGAAAAAGATTGGCTCTGGGAAACAGAAACGTAGCTTCTAGAGACTTAAGCATAAAAATGGCTGAGTATGGTGTAGACATTTTGACTGAAAATGTCCGAAGGATTCTTTGTGTTGAGGGAATAAAAGCACTCAGGCCAAGAATTAAAGAAAAAAATACTCCTATCGTTGCAAAGAATTGCCTCGAATGGGCACGAGGCCTAGAACATTGGACTGCTGATGATTGGAGAATAGGAGTTTCAGTGATGAATCATGTGTCATCGTGTCTGATGAATGTTCAAAATATGTGCGACGTCGACCTCTGGAGGAATTCAAGTTGAAATGCCTCCAACAAACAGTGAAGCATCCTACTTCAGTCATGGTCTGGAGTGTGATG
Organism: Thermobia domestica; assembly: GCF_964235325.1. NCBI lineage: Eukaryota > Metazoa > Arthropoda > Insecta > Zygentoma > Lepismatidae > Thermobia > Thermobia domestica. The sequence goes on from NC_137462.1 coordinate 172,612,413, forward strand.
TTCATCTTTGGGCCTGAGAAAGTGTATAGGGGAGCTTGCCCCAGTATCAGACTCTTCCCAGTGCCGGACAGTACTAGTTCTAGTATTCCGGCTTTAGAGAGCAGTAGCTGTTTTACACTTCTGTAGCATTTATGAATAGGGGTAAGTGTTTGGCGCCACTTGTCTGTCGTGCGCGCCAGTCTCAAGTAAATTGCTGAAAATTGATCCTCGCTGCTATTTTGCATTACACATATAACTTTTACAGAAGATTTGCACGCTCCTCAGGCAAGTGAACTAAATTTATCTTACTCTCATAATATTTCTTAATAATTAAAGAAGCATACAGTGTGGAAGCATTAACTAACATGTCCATGGTCTTTAGTTGGTAATATTTTTTTAATAGATCGTGTGGTCCCAACACCGGACACTCCGAATGTTCCCAGTACCGGACAGAAGAAATTACTCAATCAGTCTTAGTTGAGAAGATATTTAGGGTGGACTTGATTTCTAGGAACTTGGTATAAGGATGGTTACATACAAGAATGGGAAATAGGATGAAGAAAGTATGAAGAAAGCTGTGAATAGTGTGTTAGCGGGAAACTGTAGTGTTTGGAGAGCTGCTGGACAAAACAGAGGAAAATACTTTCACGGAGTGTCTTATTTGTGGAGGTTTCGATGAAAATTGAGTACAGTGCTGCAGTTGCCGAGGATGGTCACATGCTGGGTGTACCGACAGTGAAAATATTGATTACTTCATTTGTGAAAATTGTAAGCAGTGAGCTTACTGAGATGAAGCACTTAATTTGAAAAATCTTTCGGCTTTAATTTCCTACACGTTATTGTTACTATAGTCTTAGTTTTATTATTATTGTAGAAGTTTATAAATATGTGGCTTGTACCAATGGTTGTAACAGTAGTCACTTTTGTGCACATTTTAGTAGGGAGAGAAACATTGTTGCGGTGAAGTACTATTATATTTTGCTTTTTTAATTTATAACCGTCACCAGGTTATAGAAATATTTTTGTGGACGCTCTATCGTAAAAACAGTAATTACTGTTCGATTTATACTTTATTCTGCGTCGCGAATAACTTCTTTCTTCGATGGGAACTGTTTTTATTCCCACGCAATTGGACAAAAGAGTCTTTTATCGTTCACTCATATATATATCTAAAACGTTGCTTTGTGGTGAGAATGTTTTAGTGAGCGACAAAGGTTCTCAGTGTTTATTCCTTACATATTAATATGCAAAAACTATGTTCTATAGTTATTTGGAACTGAATCAAGTGTATTCTTCAATCATTTATGGAAATAATAGCTGACCAGATGTTCGAACGCCAGAACGACGACAACCAGATCGCTTTGCCAGTTCGTTATCTGAATGTTCTCACACCCAAGGTATCGCAATGTCTTGAGTGTCGTGGCCAATGGACTAAAATTAACGTCAATTCTTTTTTTATATTCTATTTGCATATACATGCAGGTGATTTAACCTGAGTGCATTTTGGAATGAACTTCCAACATTGATCAGTTAGTCAGTGCAGTTCGTATCTCGAACCTCTGAGATCGAGGAGTGTTACTCCATATCGCCAAGAAGACACCACGTCCGTGGCATCGAGCATAACGTTATGTTAAGGGGCACAAGCTAATTAGCCGGTGAAGAACGTATCTTACGTCTAGCTCCAATCAGTGAAGTCCCGGGTTCCCAAACCCAGTGCGTATCAGTTGTAAACGCGCCCTCCAACATTTTCATTCTATTTTGGCAATTGTCTACATTGTTTTTGCTAGAGGTTAATGTCAATTTTTGTGGATTTGTGCAGCATCCACAAGTTACTTCGTGGGACTATCCCGGTGTCGCCCCCACAGTGCTAATTCCCCATGTGCATTAACGGTGTGAGAAAAGTATCTATAGTGAATTCCTAATTATAATCTTCCATACACACACACACACACACACACACACACACACACACACACTGATAAAAGAGTTAAAGTGTAGTGAAGAACCGAAGTGTGATTTTATTGGTGAAAATAATTATATATTCAGTGTTGAGTGTTGTGACTGTTTTTGTCTCCTACATTATTTATTTTTATAGTGTTTTAATAAATAAGCATAGTGGCATTTTATTCAATGTATTTTTATTCAATGTATTTTATTCAATATATTCACGGAAAGCGGTTATAAAATTTCTTCCCAATTTTCATACTTTTAAACCGAAAGTACTAATAGAGGGTATGGCTCATCTTGTCAGTTAATATTGTAAGAACTGGATTATGTAATACTATTCACATAACAAATAAATTGTATTTCATAACTACAACATATCACTTGCTTGCATATTTACAACCACTCCTCGCTTTGATATTTATAGTAATCTGTCTGGTACTGGGAACAGTTTTTTGACCAATGCCATTTTGAGCATTTTAGAAAATTGAAAAATTTAATGTTGAAATCTTATAATAAAAATGTTATGCTGTGATTGTTGTCACTGTGCTTTCTTGTATCGATTTGTTGATTGGTTTTTAAGCAAATAGGAAAGAAGCTTAGGTATCCGGTACTGGGGCAAAGCTCCCCTATATTAGGGGGGAACAGTGAAGCACGACCAATACCTACAAGTTATTCAAGAAGAACTGCTTCCCCAGACTGCAATCTGATTTGATCCAGAAGAACTGCTTCCCCAGACTGCAATCTGGTTTGATGACGCACTTTTATGCATGATGGAGCCCCATGTCACAGGGACAAGACTGTGACAAAATTCTTCGAGAACAACGAAATCACTGTTCTCCGTAGCCTGGCAATAATCCTGATATGAACCCGATTGAAAACCCCTGGAGCTTCATGAAGGAAAAGCTAAAGAAGAAGCATATTACGAACAAACATTAATTGATCGAGGAGATAAATAATTTGTGGTATCATGATGCTGGATTGAAGTCAAAATGTGCTAAACTCGTATATAGCATGCCACAAAAGATAAAAGACCTTATAAAGAATAACGGATTTCATACAAAATGAGTAATCTTTATATGAGAGATTATTTTCTTGTAAGTATTCCATTTCATTTTTTTTTCAATTTAGATACACACACTCTATAGTATTTATATTTAAATGTCACATACGCATTTGTTTAATTGATATTGAAAAGCATGTGCCATGACCACAAGAAATTAGAACAGAGTTACGGAACAGTAATTTGGACTAAGTTGAAAGGCGTTTTCTGATGTGATATTGTAAGGACTGTAAAATATTCAAAAACTGAGTCTAATAATTTAAACACGTCTGTAGTAAGGATAGACTATATTTCACATTTTGATCTTTTCTAAAAAAAATATTTTGATCAGTATTTCAGAATTCAAATAAATAAATATTTATGCAACGCTCAAAATAAGACTCCTATATGCTACGTCATGAAGATTAATTTAAAAATAATCAAATAACATCACAGTTAGTTTTCACAATTAAAATCAATGGTCTAACAATAACATGCTGAACGTATTTCAAATGTATTAAATGTATAATAAATAGGAGTACCCAGAACTTTTCATGTGGGTGGGTGTGAAATTAATTAAAGCCAATCTACCCTTTTATTATAACATTTTTAGGAATAAGTTTTATTGGGTTTTCTGTGTTTTAAAAGAAAGAAAATGTGACAATTGAAGGAAAAATAATCATATAGGGCGAGCACTGGTAAATCAAACATATACTCATTTAATGTTGTCCATGGGATTTTGTCCGCCTTGTCAGAATTTTTCTTGGATTTTTTATCGCTTGGGTTTTGTCCCCGCTCTCGTTACTACAGCCATCATATGCACCTACATGACTTCCCATCTGCATAAAAACACGCTAGGAGTCAACCATTTCGGTGCTATATTTCCCTTTAAAAATCCTTCCAGCAAAAAATTCCCTGTCTCCGAAGATTTGGCAGAATGGGAATTCCCGTTCTGCCTAAAGATAAGATCATTTAAAATGTTTTCTACAAAGTGCTGGAGGGTCTTTAGGCAGAACGGGAATGAATCATGAACTTCAAATTAAGATTTCTAATACGGAGACGTAATCTATAAAACAGTCTTTTTTTCTACATTAATAAATTCCAGAACACTTGAAATTTTTTTTTTTAAAGAAGTGTCAAATATATACGGAACTCGTAAATTTGAGGAAAACACTTGCATAATAAACTCTCAATAGGAATCGAACTTGAGACCCTGTGTGCAAGTCACACGGCTAGCAACTACACAATCAGGGAGAACTGTTTTAAGTAAAAGCTTTATCCTCTTCCCACAGAAGAATTTTGTAATTCACTTACATATAATACCAACATGTAACACTTCCCAATGGTAACATTTCGATTTTGATAAAAATTTAGCAGGTAGATACTACACATAAACGAATCCGTGTTTTCTATTTTCTGCGGAAAAACTGTTTTAGAGGGCAAAAGTCCTCACCCAAAATTTTGAAAGTTGACGACCGAAAGGCAAGAAGAAGTGGATCGAAGTGAATGAAATTGTGCACAGAGTTTGTAGACGTAAAATGAAAGAATACGTGTTTCGTATTTTCCTGGAAAAAACGGTAGGGTGGGGCATGAGCCCCTCCAAACCTTTGATCATGAAATATCAAAAGTGCTAATAACAGTATGTCAGAAGTGCCTACAGGACATGAAGAATTGCAACGAAACTTTGTGTAGTGACAATATGCAAAAAATAAACAAATATGAGATTTTTTATTTTATGCGAAAAATGGTTTTAGGGTGCAAAAGTCCCTACCCAAATTTTAAAAGTTGACGCCCGAAAGGCAAGAAGATGTGGACCGAAATGAATGGAACTGTGCACAGATATTGTAGATGTAAAATGAATGAATACGTGTTTCGCATTTTCCTAAAACAGAAAAGAAAAAAGAATATTGGGTGGGGCACTGACCTTCTAAACTGTTGATTGCGAAATATGAAAGGTACAAATAAGTGTACGTTAGAAGTTCCTAAAAGATATGAAGAACTGCAACGAAACTTTGTGCAAAAATAAAATGAACACGTGTTTTTAGTTTGTGCGGAAAAACAGTTTTGGGGATAAGGCCCCCTCCGAAAAAAAGTAAATATTACTGTAGTAGTGGAGGAAGGAGTGGACCGAAGCAAATGAAATTGTGTGTATATGTAAAGTAAGGCCTCTCGGATTTCCCAAGTGTCCGCATCCGATTTGCTTCAAATTTGGCACATCAACAGTAAACAGAAAATAAATCGACATGTGTCTTTGTTTATGCGGAAAAACATTGTAAGATGAAAGGGACCTCCCGAAATACTATAAAATACGCTACACTGTTTGTGCTTACTGTTGATGTGCCAAATTTTAAGAAATCGGATGGGGACACTTGTTGAACACAAAAGGCTTTATTTTATTTATAATATCTACACACAATTTCATTCGCTTCGGTCCACTCTTTCCGCCACCCAACGCTTCGGTCCACCCAACAGTTTCTTTCTTTTCTCCTTTTTTTTCCAGGAAAATACGAATCACATATTCCTTAACGTCTACAATATGTGTGTACAATTTCATTCACTTCGGTCTACTACTTCTTGCCTTTCCGGCGACAACTTTCAAAATTTTGAGTGGGTGCTTTTGACCCTAAAACCGTTTTTCCGAAGAAAATAAAAGACCCGTGTTAGTTTCTTTTTGCTTATTGTCCCTACACAAAGTTTCGTTGCAGTTCTTCATGTCCTTTAGGCACTTCTGACATACTGTTATTAGCATTTTTGGTATTCCGTAATCAAAGGTTTGGGGAGGTTCGTGCCCCACCCAACCGTTTTTTCTAGGAAAATACGAAACACGTATTCCCTCATTTTACGTCTACAATATCTGTGCACAATTTCATTCACTTCGGTCCACTTCTTCTTATCATTGGCAATCTGGCAATCTTACAAAGTCGAATCCCTCCTTCGTAATCACGACGGTGTATAAGAATGCAAAACTTAGAAACTTAAAAAAAACTCAGCTATTGCTTCTACATTTTTACAATAGTTCGTACTTTAATACATCCCTTCCCCAACCATGGTTGCGACATTGATTAAACGTAATGTTCTTGTATTAAATAAATTTATTTTAAATATATCTAAGTTTCTCATTAATTTCAATTAAGTTGCTTTTCAACGATCCTCTAAAATTTCAATGACGCACTATGGGCTATAAGCCATTAACTTCTGTGGCCACCCCTGCTACAAACTACAGACTTAAATATTCGATAAAGTATTTCAGTGGTAAGTAGTTACCACAATACTATTATGAAGTATTTAATTCCAACGGTAACAGGTAATACTAAAATTATTATTAATAATGATAACAAGTAAGGAGTAGTTAATTACGAGTATGACAACTATTTGCTACAGAGACTTGAATACAATAAATATATGTGCAAAATAATTTACTTCAAAACAACACAAGGTTCCAAATCACAGCAGCATATTCCAGTTTTGATCGGACATAGGCATAATACATTTTTGTTAGTGTAGTAGTATTGTTAAATTCCTTTCCAGTTCTAATTATGAACCCTAACATCTTGAGAGATTCGTTAACTATGTTCTCTATATGGTTATTAAATGTCAGTTTCGTATCAAATATAACTCTAAGATCTTTGACTGAATTTAATCTATTTAGTAAGATCTGATTCATTGAGTAATCAAACTCTATTTGACTTTTGTTTCTGGTAAACGATAAAATGTTACATTTGTTTACGTTTACATTAAGTTTGTTAAGAGAACACCAATTAGCAATATTTTCCATGTCACGTTGTAAATCGAGACAGTCATGGATGGTCTTTATCCTACCGTATATTTTGAGGTCATCAGCAAAAAGCAATTTGTTACTTAATAATATATGATCAGGGAGATCGTTAATGAATAAAAGGAACAATAACGGACCTAGATTAGAGCCCTGGGGAATTCCAGAATATGCAATATAATCAGATGATTTATATTCCTTGTAGATAACAGTTTGTTTTCGATTATTTAAATATGATGAAAGGAACTTGATCAAGGGAGAAGAGAAATTATATTCGCCTAGCTTATGTAATAGTACCTTGTGATTGACTCTGTCAAATGCCTTTTCAAAATCTATATATATTACATCAACCTGACATCCTACATCTAGCGAATTTGCTATAAAGTCTGTGATAAGTGCAAGGTTTGTTGTTGTTGATTTGTGTGGGATAAAGCCATGTTGATAAGGTGAGATTACGGGTTGGATGTGGTCAATTATCCGTCGGTATAGGATTTGTTCAAATATCTTTGCAAAAGTAGGTAAAATTGATATAGGCCGGTAGTTATTTATTTCGTGTTTATCATTGTTTTTTGGTATTGGGCAAACTATAGATGATTTCCATTTATCCGGAAAAACGCATGTTTTTAAAGCGAGATTGAATGCAATCCTTAGCGGATATGTAAACGCATCTATACAACCCTTTATGATATATGGAGGTATTCCATCAGAGCCAACAGCAGTTCTGGGCCTTAATTTTTTGATTGCCATTTCTACTTCAGATTGAGTGATTTCCTCAATGGTAAGTGACTCTAGTTTGTTACTTACATAAGTTAATAAATTGTTCGTAGGAATGTCAGTGAAACATGTATCTGGCACATATACTGACGAGAAATACTGAGCAAAAGCATTGGCTATTTCATCATTATGATAAAGTTCGCGTCCCTCATAATTTAATTTCCCCCCAAGAAGATGCTTAGTCTTATTTTTTATAAAGTTCCACAATTCATTAGCATTGTTATTAATGTTATTTTCAGAATCTTGTATGAACGCTCTGTATGCCAGCTTAATTTCTTTCTTTATTTCCCTACGCAATTCATTGAATTTATTGAGATAATTTACTTCTTTATTACATTTGTATTTTTTATGATACCTTGCTTTAGTTTTGATTTTTTTTTTTGATAATTTCATTTGTAAACCAGCATGGATAAGCTGTTCTTGAGTTGTTTTTAAGTGGCACGCATTTGTCAAATACACTATAAATAATATAATAGAGATTATCAACTAGGTCATTGGCGTTTTCATATTTCTTTAGGCAGTTCCAGTCAATGGATATAGATCTACGGATACAGGATCAACGAGGAGGGTTTTTCTAACTTACCGTATTCTTCGCTATTAAAAGTTATAATATCATTGGAATTTGAACTTTATTGATCATAAAGTTTTCTGACGTATTAAATATCCTTTAATATTGTTTCCATCTGCAGATAATAGTAATATTATAATATGAATTGATAAATCAAATGGTTACTATTGAATGTCCTTACTCAGTATTAGTAAATCAACATAAAGGAGAACCCTGCGTTACTACTTCATGTCAAATTTTAGGTCAAATTCTAATTTTTTCTTTACAAGTATTTAACCCCTAAGCAGGGGCGTCAATTTCCGTAACGTTACCAGGCGCGTTGAGAATATCATATCCCATATGTTTATTTTCGTGCAGGTTAGCAATCACATTCAGAATCATTTTTAAATTACTGATGCAGTCATAGTATATCATATATTTATAAACTATGATAAGTAATACTATACTCAGGATTGAAAACTAAATTAAATTTATCTACCTTTATATATCATGATGGATTTTTCTGATTCAGTACCATTTAACATTATTTAGTTGCACATTACCGTTAGAATACATATCACAATAACTTAATTATTAATTTCTAATGATATTGATAAACCCAGGATTGCCAACTACATTGAATTGCTTGTAATTTTCGAATCAATGACATTTTTGTGGGATGCCAATATGATTCCAATTCGTATCCATTTGAAATGAACGAAGAATATTTTCCAGTCAAACGCGTATGAAACATATTGCACTGCATCAGCTTACTTGCTAAAGAACAATGGACAAATACCTCGAATAGCAGTTGAAATCCTGAAGATACAATGCTGCCACATTATAAAGACTAACAGTGGGGTACGTTGTACCCCAACGCGCCTGGTTAAGGGTTAAAAGATGGCAAGTAGCGGCAACGTTTCATCTGCAAAAGTAACTGACAAGTTTAGTAGCGCTAAAGTAACCTATAATATAGTTCAGTGCTCATTTATTTTCTTACGTAATGAAATACTGAACAACTATTCGAAATACCGAATAAGTAGTTTCTTTGATTAACATTTTTCCATATTGCTTTCTGTTCACTAAAAGCAAAGCAAAGAAGCAAAGAAAAGAAAGAAGATAAAAGAAAAGAAAAAAAGGAAGAAGGAAATGGATTTTTTATGTTTAAGGCCCGATAGTTACGCGCTTTAGACTGAAGGAAACAGGCGATTAATGAAAGTAACTGATTATATTTTTTTCCTACTCTCTCACCGACAATCGAACCCGGGTCCACGTGGACATTAGAGACAAGACGAGAAAGATTTGTGTTTTGGTTTAATACATGTGATTTCAATTTCCTATATTACGTAGCTGTGATGTATTTATAATTTTCTTACATCCATACATGATACATATAACATAAATGTTCGTTGCAATAAAATGCGGAATCTTTACTTTCAAAAAATAATTTCTAGCAGACAGAATTCAAACCAGTGCTAAAAATAAGCAGATCTGCAGAGTTCAATCACGCTAGCCATCAAACCCAGCTTGTGTGTATCTATCTAGCCTTCTTGCTGATCCTGCCCCTTACAGGCTTGAATCATCCCATAATACTCAATATGCTAGGTTTTTACTTTTATCTATCTATATATCGTTTATATATTAATTTTTGTAAGCTGTTATGTTTGTATTCTATATGACAAATATATTGTAACGTCTCAACTATGTATTCTTTTATAGTAAACAAATAAGCAGACAACGCTCTACCAGCTGTCACATGATTCCGAAGACATAAGACTCATCTGCAACAGCGCCAGTGCCGAAATTGAACAAAAGAATCCGAAGACTGATTTTAAAAGGAGGAGCAGTGTGCAGCCAGAGAGAATATTAATTATAGGTAGGAGGTATAAGAAATGAAGCTCGTTCCTCCCAGCAGAATTGTTTCACTGTTCGCCTGATAGTTGGACAACCAACATGACAGCAAATACATGCCCGAAAACATGACACGCCAGGATATTCCTCCATATGGAGCAAGAAACATTAGTTGGTGAGCATCACTTAGAGAAAGAACCACGAGATAAATAGACAGAAATTCCATTCACGTAAAGGTCCAAGAGATAGGAATTAATGCAAAGGAAAGGAAAATAATAATGTGGATCATGCAGAGACTGAAAAAGTATGGAAAGCGAAACAAGAGGTAAAGAAAAGAGCGAAAAACATGGAAATAAACGAAATATTAACGCTTAAGGATAAACAGTCTGCGTCTTTCCGCCCCCCTTCCTGTCCCCTATCTCTGCCTTGGGTTTTTCTTCATTTATGGGATAAATCTCTTTCAGTAGCTATCGCGAACATCATTTATAATGCTTACTTCCCTGAAAAAAGTAACTGTAAATCCAGGCTGGGAATCGAACCGAGAATCTTTAGAATGACAATCTCATACGCTGTGTACTTCTATATATTCAGTAAAAAAAAGCAAGAAAGCAATTATTAATAATAAATATGAAGAGATAGAAATGTCTTTTGAAAGAAAAAGTGAAGAAATGTCTTGTCCCCAGCGGGACTCAAACCTGAATTCTTTCACACAGAAAGGAGAAAATTTAACTACTTACTCACGCTACGAACTTGCAAGTGGTGATTTAGAACTTGTATTTACATTGCACGTGTATTATGGAAGAACGCTACGAGATGTTATAATGAATTATTACTGTTGTGACCGGCTCTTCCTTTAAACCCTCATAACTGTAATACCCTTTTGCTATTTACTCTAGGATTCCACTCTTACACTATTCTATATGTATACTTTCAGAACATATATACAACTTCCGATTCTTATGAAAAAACGTTTACTTGTACGACATGAAAAGGCATAGGTGGATGGGAATTACTTCCAGAAGCGACAGTCCTATTAGCGACAGGAACTGTTATCTGTCCTATGAACGACCGATTCATTTACATTGAGATGGTGGAAGATGATATGATTCCCTCTCGTAAAACATGTTTGCCTCTGGCGTTATTAGCGTCCGAACAACTTTGCTATGAAAAATCTACGTGCCAGTGACACTGTTCGTCAGATATATTTTCCCTTTACTGTGAGTTCAAATAAAACTTACGTTAATTTTGAGTTAGATTTGACATAAAGTATATCAAATAACGAGGAGACAACAGGAACAGGGATATTTCCATGAAAAGTATGTTCCTATGTAATTAATTATTGAAAATCCAATTGTAATATCCCCTTTCTTCAAAAGCTCTGCTTTCTGTATTTAATTTAATTCAAATCTAATTACTCACTAAGCAAAGCAATATATTTTATTTTGGAAAGCTTAAACCTGTAACAGTTTCGCCAATTATCTACTTTTTAGACTTCCTAAGACTCTACAAATAAAATGAGTAAAACATTTCAACAATAAAAGACAGTTTTTGAGATCAATTTTATCTGATTGGCTATTCCCAACCAAGCCCACCAATTACAATCCAGTTGACTCTAAACAATCCAAAAGGTAAACAAACTCTTTAAATTACCTTCCCTCCCTGTTGTAAGCTACCAAAACATAAACTAATTGCTTAATTTGCCTTCCTCCCTTGTTTTGACTTATGCATAAAAGCTTGTCGTATAGCAATGTGATAGAATCCCTTATAGCTGGGTGAACTGTTGAGTCCTGCGAGAGATTTGAACTTGTGTAATAATTTCTTCGGATAAAGTGTTTTTAGATTTTTTTGATATCTTCAAGTGGTGAGTACCCTGTTTTCGATTTCTTTCTTATGCCACAAATATATCCAAGCTAAACGTATGTTAGTAGTAGTGGTCCGCGTATATGCAGCCGAGTCAGCAAAAATTTTCTCGATTCTGATTGGCTGAGAGAGGTCACGTGACGTTAGGCCCCGCCCACGCGGGAAATTCAAATTTTCAGGTCACGTGGTATGACGTCATGAGTTACCCTGCGGGGAAATCCCTCACCCTGGATTTTTGAAATTTGTTCCCTTTTACGGGTAAGATGTGTGTTTATGATTGGTTGACAGCTGTCACGTGATTTTGGACCCTGCGATATTTGAAATTCGTTCCCTTTTACGGGTAAGATGAATCCTTTGGTACCACGATGCTGATTGGCTGATAGAGGTCAGTGGTCCGCGTATATGCAGCCGAGTCAGCAAAAATTTTCTCGATTCTGATTGGCTGAGAGAGGTCACGTGACGTTAGGCCCCGCCCACGCGGGAAATTCAAATTTTCAGGTCACGTGGTATGACGTCATGAGTTACCCTGCGGGGAAATCCCTCACCCTGGATTTTTGAAATTTGTTCCCTTTTACGGGTAAGATGTGTGTTTATGATTGGTTGACAGCTGTCACGTGATTTTGGACCCTGCGATATTTGAAATTCGTTCCCTTTTACGGGTAAGATGAATCCTTTGGTACCACGATGCTGATTGGCTGATAGAGGTCACGTGATTTTAGGCTCAGGGATTTTTTTTAAAATTCGTTCCCTTTTATGGGTAAGATGCGGGTAAGATGTGTGTTTTGATACCTCATTCTGATTGGTTGACAGCTGTCACGTGATTTTAGACCCTGCGATATTTGAAATTCGTTCCCTTTTACGGGTAAGATGAATGCTTTGGTACCACGATGCTGATTGGCTGATAGAGGTCACGTGATCTTAGGCTCAGGGTTTTTTTAAAATTCGTTCCCTTTTATGGGTAAGATGAGTGGTTTGGTACCTTGAATTTGATTGGTTGATAGTGGTCACATAATCTTAGACCCTGGGTTTTGAAATTTGGGTATCCTCTTTGATGAGTACTTTGGTACTACGATACTGATTGGCTGATAGAGGTTACATGATCTTAGACCCACCACAAGGTGAACAGAATACGTGGGAAAACCCCTCATTCATTTGTTTCCATTTTACGGGTAAGATGATTGCTTTGGTACCGCGATGTTGATTGGTTGATAGAAATCGCATAATCTTACACCCCACCCCAATGCTAGACATTCAGAGTGCTATGACGACGATCCACCCTAGACCTGGATTTTAGAATTTTGTCCCCTTTTTATGGTTATCCTTAAAGTTCCCATGGAGGGTTCAACCTCCTCTTAAATAACCCTTTTTTGGTATCATGATATTGTACTGAAGTTTACATTAAATATTATCGTTCTCTTTGGCAGATAAGATGATTACCAGCTTTCTTACCTTGATGGAGATCCTGTCCTTGAATTAGTAGCCTATGTCTATGGAAGTAACAATGGTGAAAGAGGGGTCTATCCTTGTCGCTTGTAGATTTCTTATAACACATTGTTGTGAGTTTAAGCGATTTTTTAAACGCTCAGTAAGCGCTTCATTAATGGAAACAGTGTTGCCAGATTTTTTCTTACCTAAACTGCTCCGATTCTTTTCGAAACGGTTCCGCAGAGTACAAGAAATTTTAAACTAAAATTTTTTCGAACTAAAAAAATTTCAAAACTAAAAAATTTTAAACAAAAATTTTCAAACAAAAAATTTTCGAACTAAAAATTTTGAAACAAAAAAGTTTCAAACAAAAAATTTTCGAACCCCAAAAAAAAATTTCGAACTAAAAAAATTGAAAAAATTTTGTCGAACTAAAACATTTTTTAAAAACAAAAGTTTCGAACTAAAGATGTAAATCACATCTAAAAATTTTCAAATCAAACTTTTTATCGAACTAAACTTTTAAAATTTTCGAACTAGAAATTTAAACCAAGTTTTAGAAAAATCCTAAGAAATGTTTCTCCAGGAATCGAACTCAGGTCTTTCAAACCAAAGATGTGTATGCTAACCGTTTAGCTATGAATGAATTCGGTTTTAATCGTGCTTGGTGGGTTTCGAACCATGGTTCTTGAAAAGGATACACATATACTTTAAGAAAATAAATCTGACAGTGTAACGCTTCCGTTCGTGGATTAAAATAAAATGCTGATAGACTTTTTTTTTGTGTTGACATAGAAGCACATATGATTGAAAATGCAAACGTCAGCGGATCGCATTACTTTTGTTTTACTACGAACGTGTCAGCATGATTCATGAAAAAAGCAAACATTGACATTCTCGTATGGAATATGAGGAAAATGAAATGTCGTCACAGTTACGACAAGTAGTGACATGATCCTGGCAGAAGGGAATTGGCATCGGAATTGCGATACTACATGTTGTAACTATTGAGTAACGTGAATGACGTCACGATCGATTGTTACACATCGTTTTGGTTCGTGATTCATGACAAAAGCAGCGAGCGTTTTGATTGGTTCGTTGTGATGTCATTTTATAAATTTCCTCGTTTCTGATTGGTTGATGATGACATCGTTTTCGCAGCGACCTAAATAAAAATCTAAATTTCATTTTTCAAATCCTACACCGCTCTCAACTATCGAGTGAGAAGGTTTGTTTTTTAAAAGTGTCTTCATTTAAGAAGCTTTACTGCACCGACTTTTTGTTCATTGAATTTGAGGTAAGTTCAGTGAGATTTTATTTTTCACACAAGATTCGAAAATCATTTTTATTTTATATTTGTGGGCGGATCACGAATACACTGTTTTACTTTTAGTACGAAATATTTAGACTATGAAGAAATTAGTGGAATGGGAAAGTGGGAGTACGAATCAGGACCCCCACACATTAGAAGTAAGCACGATAAATGATATGGTTTAGCGTCCCTTTAGCGAGCACCCGTCGGGAATTGAACCATGGCCAGAAAAATGTGTACGCTTAGTTTTGAAAAGAATACATTACAAAATTTCAGAAACTATGCCTGAGAATAATATGGTTCGATTCCCTTTGAACCATGGTTAAAAATGAAAACAAACAAACAGGTACGGTAAAACAAATATGTAATGGGAAAAAAAGGAATTGAGCAGCGTGAATTTACTACAAAAGAAAAGAAGAAAGAAAAATCTTAATCACCTGATAAACAGGAAATCATAACATTCATGATAAATTCTTAACTAAGTAATTCATGTAAAGGTCCTGAGTTTGATTCCTGGCGGTGACGTTCAGAATCTCATTATGAAAGCACGTGTACTAGAAATCAAAGTTTTTTTTAAAAATAATTATGTTACTGAAATGTGTGTTTTATTGCTGTCAAACTCGAGACCATTACATCAGCATGTAACTGACCTACCATTCTATAGTGATAAAAAGAATGCATGAATGAATGAATGTTTCAACAGTACTGAGATGTGACAAAGTACGCGTAAGCATTTTTTCTACTCACAACGACCTTTAAATGATGCGTTTGCAAGTTGAAGAGATTCACCAACCATTAACGTAACACATACGTAATTGTCGAAACAAAATCTGTATAGCGTAAATCTTTTAACCATATATTCATGCACTCTTTTTTATTTAAGCGGTTAGCGTACATGCTTCGGATGTGGAAGGCCCTGGTTCAATCCTCGCTGGGGTTTGCTTTCACACATCGGATCACTGTCAAGCCTTTTCTGAAATTTAATATTCTCACGCGTTATCATACATTCTTTTCAAAACTAAGTTAAATGATTGACGTACACACCTCTGGCCTTGGTTCAATCCCGGGCGGTTGCTCGAATATCACGTTAAGCTGAAGGGGACGCTAAAATAAAATAATGCTTTCAAAGGGAATCGAACCATATTATTCTCAGGCATAGTTTCTGAAATTTTGTAATGTATTCTTTTCAAAACTAAGCGTAAACATTTTTCTGGCCATGGTTCAATTCCCGACGGGTGCTCGCTAAAGGGACGCTAAACCATATCATTTATCGTGCTTACTTCTAATGTGTGGGGGTCCTGATTCGTACTCCCACTTTCTCATTCCACTAATTTCTTCATAGTCTAAATATTTCGTACTAAAACTAAAACAGTGTATTCGTGATCCGCCCACAAATATAAAATAAAAATGATTTTCGAATCTTGTGTGAAAAATAAAATCTCACTGAACTTACCTCAAATTCAATGAACAAAAAGTCGGTGCAGTAAAGCTTCTTAAATGAAGACACTTTTAAAAAACAAACCTTCTCACTCGATAGTTGAGAGCGGTGTAGGATTTGAAAAATGAAATTTAGATTTTTATTTAGGTCGCTGCGAAAACGATGTCATCATCAACCAATCAGAAACGAGGAAATTTATAAAATGACATCACAACGAACCAATCAAAACGCTCGCTGCTTTTGTCATGAATCACGAACCAAAACGATGTGTAACAATCGATCGTGACGTCATTCACGTTACTTAATAGTTACAACATCTAGTATCGCAATTCCGATGCCAATTCCCTTCTGCCAGGATCATGTCACTACTTGTCGTAACTGTGACGACATTTCATTTTCCTCATATTCCATACGAGAATGTCAATGTTTGCTTTTTTCATGAATCATGCTGACACGTTCGTAGTAAAACAAAAGTAATGCGATCCGCTGACGTTTGCATTTTCAATCATATGTGCTTCTATGTCAACACAAAAAAAAAGTCTATCAGCATTTTATTTTAATCCACGAACGGAAGCGTTACACTGTCAGATTTATTTTCTTAAAGTATATGTGTATCCTTTTCAAGAACCATGGTTCGAAACCCATCAAGCACGATTAAAACCGAATTCATTCATAGCTAAACGGTTAGCATACACATCTTTGGTTTGAAAGACCTGAGTTCGATTCCTGGAGAAACATTTCTTAGGATTTTTCTAAAACTTGGTTTAAATTTCTAGTTCGAAAATTTTAAAAGTTTAGTTCGATAAAAAGTTTGATTTGAAAATTTTTAGATGTGATTTACATCTTTAGTTCGAAACTTTTGTTTTTAAAAAATGTTTTAGTTCGACAAAATTTTGTTTCAATTTTTTTTAGTTCGAAATTTTTTTTTGGGTTCGAAAATTTTTTGTTTGAAACTTTTTTGTTTCAAAATTTTTAGTTCGAAAATTTTTTGTTTGAAAATTTTTGTTTAAAATTTTTTAGTTTTGAAATTTTTTTAGTTCGAAAAAATTTTAGTTTAAAATTTCTTGTACTCTGCGGAACCGTTTCGAAAAGAATCAGAGTAGTTTAGGTAAGAAAAAATCTGGCAACACTGTTTCCATTAATGAAGCGCTTACTGAGCGTTTAAAAAATCGCTTAAACTCACAACAATGTGTTATAAGAAATCTACAAGCGACACCCCTCTTTCACCATTGTTACTTCCATAGACATAGGCTACTAATTCAAGGACAGGATCTCCATCAAGGTAAAAAAAAAGCTGGTAATCATCTTATCTGTCAAAGAGAACGATAATATTTAATGTAAACTTCAGTACAATATCATGATACCATAAAAGGGTTATTTAAGGAGGAGGTTGAACCCTCCATGGGAACTTTAAGGATAACCATAAAAGGGAACAAAATTCTAAAATACAGGTCTAGGGTGATCACCGACATATCGCTCTATATTTCACTCATGGGGTGTGTGGCGGGTCTAAGATCATGTGACCTCTGTCGGCCAATCAGAATCGAGGTACCAAAACACTCATCTTACTCGTAAAAAGGGAACGAATTTCAAGTCACAGGGCTTAAGATCACGTGACCTCTATCAACCAATCAGCATTGTGGTACCAAACCATTCATCTTACCCGTAAAAGGGAACGTATTTCAAATATCGCAGGGTCTAAAATCACGTGACATTTGTCAACCAATCATAAACACTCATCTTACCCGTAAAAGGGAACAAATTTCAAAAATCCCGGTCATAAAAGAGAATGAGGGATTTCCCCGCAGGGTAACTCATGACGTCATACCACGTGACCTGAAAATTTGAATTTCCAGCGTGGGCGGGGCCTAACGTCACGTGACCTCTCTCAGCCAATCAGAATCGAGAAAATTTTTGCTGACTCGGCTGCATATACGCGGACCACTACTACTATGTTCCGTATCATTTTAACATGCAATTTTTAATTACATTAGAATCATAGACAGAGGTGGAGCTACCCTAATTACTTAGTTAGTTTTTCCCTTGATATAGTCAGTGTACTTATAGAAATGAATTAAAAAGTATAATATTAGGAAGAACGTATAAAAGATTGTTAATGTAATAAGAACATTCTCACGTATTAAATTCAAGTGGAGCGATTATTTTTTTTTTCGAATGTCAGTGTTAGAAAGAAATATAAGGAATTGTTTATAGACCTAAGGAGCCATGAGGAGAATTTTTGCGGGGGCGGGCGAGATTTTTTGCAGGGACGTTTGAAGTTTCGGTACTGAACAAAATAACATTCCTTTAAGAATAATTTATTGTGGACTCGTAGAACAAGAAAGAGAGAATTTTTGAAAATATTTTTTGACAGAACAAACACAAATATTAGAATCAGGGTCTTCGGAATTTGTTCAGGGTTAAACCTTTTGTGAAATCGTTTATTTTCCATTCTTGCAGCCATATATAGGCCAACAGGTTTCAAACTATAAACTATCACAATCACAGGTAGGGTTCCTAGGCCTACCTATACGAGGTTGACCCATTCTGGGACAAATATTTACCGATAGGTCAGTGGATTCTCAATTGCATAGGGATGACTTAAGAAGTGAGAAACATATACCCGCTAGCAGAAAGATTTATATATATAATGTTACAACTAAAGCGTGGATTCTAAACATTACATAATTAGTATCAGGGGCGCAAATCTGTCTTCAACATTGGGGGGGGGGGATTAGACTTTTTTAAAAGTGATGTTCAAAACATTTATGAAGCTGAAAATAATTCTATTAAGGGGATAAAGTGTAAGGGGTAGTTAAGGAAAAATATTCTTTAAAAGTTACTAATGCTTGCATGCAATGCTTATTAAAGAACGCTTTATACTTATGACTGTATGGGTAAAGTTAAGTCTGAAATTTATTATTAAGCAAGAAGAATTTAAAAAGTAGAAGGAAGACTAATGAACTGTAAGTTTATATCTGACTAGGTGGGCGCGGTGGCTCAGTTGTAGAGCGTTTACCTCTAGTGCATGGGGTCCCTGGTTCGATTCCAGCTCCCGGCGTGTGCACTTTGTGGTGAACAAAAAACATCCTCGTGGGTTTTCTCGGGTTCAGGGGCGTCATTTAAGACTTCGCTTAGGGGGGGACAAGAACACCACCGACATAAGACTTTCACGGAGTACATGTATTCCTCTAACTCTTGGGAGGGCAATTGCCCCCTCCTGTCCCTCCCTAAATGACGCTTTTGCTCGGGTTTCTCCCGTTTGCTTCCACTTTCTTCATTCCACCGTCTCCTTTAGCTAATCGGCATAACCGTGGGACTCAATCTTAAAGATTTCGTTTCATTTTTATATCTGATTAATTGTTAAGGATGTTTGTTAAGAAATTGTTTATGTCCACATGTTGTTTATTTGTAAAGGTATGTAAAGTAAGGGAAGGGACTGAAGTTTTTCCTGTAGGTATCTCATTAAGTTTTTTTTTTTTTTAAATTGTTAATTTTTACAATTAATGCTCATTATAATTGTGAAACGGCTGGAAGAAATGAGAGTCTAGGAACGTAAATTTTTCATAGTATATTTTGTTTGGTTCTAAATCACACTAGCGCGAAAGAAATTAAAGAAGAGGGAACCTTATCTTCTTCTATTATCTTGGTATGAACGAATCGGTGACTCATAGAGCAGTTAACAGATCGAATCGGTCGCTCATAGGACAGTTAACAGTTCCTGTCGCAAGTAGGAATGTCGCACGTGGGACGACACCGTGGATGGAGGGACCCTCCCCAATATTTTAGTCCGTGCCATCTTAGAATGATACACCGAACTCCGTGTGTTCTTTCAAGTATGAGTTGGTAGTTTTAATTTATCAGTTGAAGAGGTGGTGCAATGAAACAACAGTGGAATAATAAATAAAAGGTATACAGATCGGTCCACGATAGATGCATACTTTTTTTTATTTCGTTGTTTTTGTCTTCGACACAGGGAAGTCGCATATGGAAAAAGATGGGGAAGATGGTGTTATCTGATAAATAACATCTCGCTCAAAATTACTCATGCAGAAAGACATAGTGTTCATGTAATCATTTACTCGTCACAAAAAAATACTACTAACTTATTCTACAAAATTGATTCAACTGTAAACATGGTGTAGAGTTAAAGTGTTAGCTCGCTAAACCGAGAGTCTGGACGTCACATGTTGAAATCCACCTATGGATAGTTTCATCGTAGCATGTTAAAACTCTCACATAATAGACTACTTGTTTATTATAATGAAATTAATACTCCTATAGTGAAGAATAAAGACGTGTAGTTGAAGAATAAAACAAACTGCATAGACTTGCGAGATTGAACAAATTGCGTCCGGTAAAGTTGATCGTGAAAGTGTTAAAAATTGATGAAAGTAACTGAGCTGAGATATTATGTGTCAACAAGTAAATGCATGTTTTTCGCGGGATGGTATCTTCTGCCCCTTACTATGAGAATGAAATCGGTACGCGTACCTTTCTATCACCTTGCAATTTAATTAAATATTTTAAAGGTTTTAAAAGCCCAATCCCTAACAAAATCGATAAACACATTATCTTTCTCTTTGCAGTTCACACAAGACTGTAGAAATATCATATAACTTAATGAAAAGAAGAAAAAACTACGTTCTCTCACAGCTTGAGACTTACGGCTATTATCCATATATTAACAGAGTAGATAACTTCTGTTATCTTATTTCGTAGCTCATTAGATTCGTACAGGACTTCTACTTCCGCGACCCGAGTTCGATCCTTCCTTGAGTTTTGCTTTTATTTATTTATTTATTTATTTATTTTTTGATCAGGTAAGGCTACAGCAAAAAGAAAAACATTATTACAGTTTAAGGTGTGATTCGACATTCTGCAATTGTCTATTTATTTATTTATTTATTTATTTATTTATTTATTTATTTATTTATTTATTGTCAAGCGAAGAAGATGAAGAAGAATTTTACAAGTGTAAAGACGGTTCTAGATTTTACTGTTAAAAACTATAAATAGGTTTACAGTTGAAAAGTAAATTGGATACTCTTCAATTGTAGTCCATAATCTCCTATGGTCAACGAAATGGATCTCAGTTGTGATGTGTGTGGTCAGCACAAGAGTTCCATAATCTTTATTTCAGAAACTAAATACGACTGAAATTATTATTTTTTTTTTTTTTTAGATAGAAAGGGAGCACAATGGTTTAGTGGTAGGGCGTTCATCTCTGGTGCGTGGGGTTCCTGGTTCAATCCCAGCTGGATTCGAGGGGGCTTTATGGTGGACAAACATCGTATTTGTTGGTTTTCTCGGGGTTCTCTCGTTTCTTCCAACTATAGTATGACACAAAAGACAACAGAGAGAAATATATAAATAGAAGAGCTAAAATGGCACCTTTACACAAACGCAACAACTTACATACAAAGTACCGTGACTCATAATGGTCGCACTGACAGGGGTGAAATTGTTCTTAAAAGAGTATGATCACTACGGATAGTAATGTATATCCTATAATGTACTCTAGTACGTTGAATTTAAGTATATTATAGTGAGAAACGACAAGGTAATTATAAGGGAAAATTTTTAAATTTATTTTTGCAATATTGGAGCCTTACCGTACCTAATTGCCAAATTTTTATCCGAACATTACAAAGCTTTAAGTAAATTATGATGAGAAACTACGAGGGAATTATAAGGGAAGATTTCTCAATTATTTTTTATAATATTGAGGCTTAATGGGTTCTAATTGCCAAAATTGGGTCAAATAAAAATGGTTCATAGCCTTTTCTAAAATGGACCACGTCAAACACGAGTTATGTCAAACACGGGAGATCACCGCTTTTTTCGTATAAACTATTCAATGCCTTTATACTAAAAATGCAAATAGAATCTCAATATGTTTCGTCGTTTATGAGTTATACATTGTTAAATGTTTGACCTTTGACCTCGAGGTCACCGCTTTTTATTTAAACTATTTTCTGTCCTCATACAGAAACTACAAACAGAATGTTAATATGTTGTACCGTTTACGAGTTATACACTGTTAAAAATTGACCTTTGATCTCGAGCTCACACCTTTCTTCACATATATTTAAATATACTATTTGCTGTTCCTTTACCAAGCTTCAAAAAGAATTTTAATATGTTGTAACGTTTACGAGTTATACATGATTAAATATTTGACCTTTGACCTTGAGGTCACCAAATGTGCTCTATTTTCTGCGTATAAAGGGTTAAAAGGTGGTCATAGTCTCTTATTAGGTTGCTGTGTTAGGTTAAATATATGGTTAAAAAACAGTGATAGCCTTTCTTGTGTAAGCCACATTCACTTCTGCATGCGAAAATGTGGTGACCTCGAGGTCACAACTTCTGTAATATATAGTAAATGTTTCATTGCTAAATGTGAAATCAGAATCTTAATATGTTGTACCGTTTAGAGTTATATAAGGTTAAATATTTGATCTGAGTTATATATGGTTAAATATTTGATCTGAGTTATATATGGTTAAATATTTGATCTTTGACCTCGAGATACTATTCAATACCCTTATACAGGGTGCGGCACGTAAAACCGGCCCGTAAAGTGAACACATAAAATGAAATGTATTGAATATGATTAACTACAACACATAAATAAAATGTAATGTATTGAATATGACTACTCACCTTCACAGCAGCCTTCACAGCAGGTGCTGAAAGTGTCCTCCGCCCACTTCAACACACATGGGAGCACGATTGAGGAGATTCATCTATACCCTTGTCAGTTCTTGTGTTGTAATGCTATTGGTGACATCCTGGATCCTGGTCTTGAGTTCTTCAATTGTGTGTGGATTTGTTTCGTATACTCTTCCCTTTAACAGTCCCCATAAGTAAAAGTTACACTTGGACAAGTCTGGTGACCGAGGAGGCCACAAGCCTTTGCTGATTGTCCTCTCTGGTGTAAACATCTCATGCACAAGGGACAATGATGCAGCTGATGTGTGGCATGTTGCACCGTCCTGCTGAAAGTAACATAACTGACGCTCCTCTTCGGTCAAGTGTGTATAAAACTCCTCCAGGATTCCCATATACACGTCACTGTTCACTGTCGTCTCAAAGAATATGGGCCCAATAACGCGTGTGGCGGAAATGGCAAACCAAACATCAATTTTCTCATCATGCAAGGGTACCTGGTGGATTGCGTGTGGATTTTCTGTCGACCAATACCGGTTGGTTTGGGAATTTACGTACCCAGACAGGTGGAACCACGCCTCGTCACTCATGATGAGCATTAGTGGATCCAAGAAATCACTGGCAACATTGATCAACAGCCATGAACAGAAATGCACCCTCTTCTGCAGGTCAGGCTCCTTCAGTTCTTGCACAACACTTATCCGGTACGGTTTTAACTTCAGTCCCCTTAAAACACGTCTGCAATTTCTCTCACTCGCATGAACCTGTTGACTCAATCTCCTGGTTGACTTTCGAGGACTTCTTGTCATTATCTCCTCCACCTGCATCTTTAATTCAGGTGTGGAGACAGATGGTCGTCTGTTCTTGGGAGCATTTTGAACCGATCCTGTACGCCGCCATTTTTCAATCAATTCCTGAATGGTGCTTTTTGCTGGCACAGAACGTCCTGGAAATTTCTCCCGAAACAAATTCTTTGTTTTCACAAAAGATCCAGTGAGAATGAACCCTTCAACAATGGCAACACGCTATGGTATCGAATACGGCATTATCACACACTGACACTCACCCGGCTTAACACAACGAGGCCTTTTTCTCAACTGGTTTCGACAAGTTTCACTGGCTGCGGCTGCACGTGACTGCTGCAGGTCACGTAAGTCGACCCGACCTCGACACGCCATCTCTTGGTAGGAAGGTAGATTATTTAAGTGTTGCCAAAAACACAATATACCAGAATATTACGACGGGCCGGTTTTACATGCCGCACCCTGTATCAATATGTTTCACTGTTTCGTAGCTTTTATACCTTCTCTGTTATCATGCACTGGTCTACTGTGTAGGTTCGTAGACTCTTTGCTATGTTAAATATAGATTGAAAATGTGCTCATACTCTAGCCTAGATTCCTACTGGTAAAGATGGGGTTGAAAATATGCTCGTACTCTTTGTGGTGGAAAAAGCCCTTCCACCACTGCCCTTGTACTGAAATTTTGTGTAATTTCTGGTAGTCATAACGCTTCTTGTGTAAACTCTATTAAGGAGTTAGAAAAAATCTTATCTTTGTTACATTCAATAGGGGTTGTGAAAGAGAACGAGTTCTACCGGGCACTCGTGGCACAGCGTATCGTTCTCCTAGATTCCTTACTATGCTAAATAGAGGGTTGAAAATATACCGCATCCTAGACTCTGTTTAATTTCTGTTATGCTAAATAGGAGTTTAAAAAGTAGCCATAGCCTTTCGTGTGTAAGCCACATTCACTGCTGCTATGTGTAATAGGGTTAGAAGCTCTATATACTACGTAGAGCTATATTCAATAGGGATTTAAAAATGGGCCTAAGTGATCGTAAAAAACTGACGTGCCCCTGAGTTCTATGAGGTACTCATTTTGCCATACCTGGTCGAATTTCTACTATGTTAAATAGGGATTGGAATATGTGTTCATAGTCTTATGAATTCTCTGCTAGGTTACATAGGAGTTAGAATATGTGTTCGTGGTCTGTTGCTTTGCTGTAGCCTAGACTCCATGTAATTTCTGCTATGTTAAATAGGGGTTGCGTGTAAGGCAAAAGTAGTCATAGCCTTTCGTATGTAAGTTTTACTACATTACATAAAGGATGAAAAAAGAAGTCCGTACTCTTTTATCAACATATTAAAAAAGGGTCTAAAAGAGAACAAAAAGTAACTAAATCTGGTTACAAATAATTTCATGGCAGAAAAAGACGATAAAAAGTCAAAACATTAAATTATAAGCTACTTGTGCTTGTGTATTGAACAGGGTTGGCAATTATTAAAGTTGAAGATTCACACAGTAGCGTAAAAATGATCGAATTTCAAATAAAATTATCGTGTCCAATATATTTATTAATAATAATATATACGGTGTGTTGCATTATAATGTGTAATGTAAACAAAATATGACGCAGATATATCATTTTGATCCAATTAAACAAAAGAAGCAGTTAAGATAAACGAGAATACAATTGTGGACGTATCATGTGTAACAGTGGTCTACTCTGCAAAAGAAATAAAAAGAAATCTCTGATTTTAATGTTCCACCATTGAGCCCGTTAGGTTAATGGTGACCAACGATTATAGCAAGTTAATAACGATTGAAAATTTGGTGGAACAAAGTACCCCCGAGAAAACCCAAACACACGATGATGTTCAGCACAAACTTAACTTTGAAAGCAAAGGAACTACGTAAAATCGAACATGCAAAGTTTTTCTCGGCACATAGTGAAATCATTATAAAAAGAAACGAAAAAGCAAAAGAAAAAAGCTTAACACAGAAAAGGGTGTTAAATGATAACTCACCATAATGTATCATCCATATTTCGAAAGTTATTGTGCAGCAGTGGCATATTCAGGACAGAGCCTAGGCGACTCGATCCGTTATGAATAAAAACTTAGATATAAAGTTGAGTTGTGTTTGTCTTTTATACAAACTCATACCGTTGGCTTAGGAAACTTCTGGGTAACTGTAGGAAAGAGATCATAAGATAATCAGAAGTTTCAACTAGCTATTTATTATTTCTTGTTTTACGTTTCTCTATATTTTCTCCAAAACAGGCTTCATCGACTTTTTAACAGTCGATGCATGAACTGCTGTGCAAGAGAGCTACATACAACCTTCTTGTGTTTCATACGCTAGCGGCTTACATTGTTAAAAAAGTTCGTGGTTATTAAATGAAATATTGATAATTAGAAAGACAGATGCGTTATACCCCTCCTTTCTTACTTCAGTCCGAAAGTACGTCCTTGCTAAACGTTTTACAGGAAGGAAAATAGCACGATACCTTATAAACTTTCTTCTCTTTCATTTCTACAAACAATCAATATCAACGAGGGCCGTTCGGAAAGTAACCTTCGATTGGTGAAAAAAGAAACGCGAAAGTAAATAAAAGGAATGTATTATATAAATCTGAAAACTAGTTCTTTGCTTTATTTTTCAACATAGTTTCTATAAACATTTAAGCACTTATCATATCTCTGCACTAATTTAGAAATTTCACCGGCATAAAAATCTCCCACCTGTGCCTTGAGCCAGCCTGTGATTGCATCTTTCAGCTCCTCATCATCACCAAAGCGCTGAGATCCAGATACTTCTTCATATGCATGAAGAAATGATAATCACGATTTTCACGAACTTCTCCGTCAATTTTCTGAACGAGTGACCACCGATGGCCTGCCACTCCTCTCTTAGTCATGAATGTTCGTCCACTTTTAAATGAACGAACCCATTCACGAACAACTCCTTTACGCATCACACTTGGTCTACACTCGGCACAAAGTTCCCGATGAATAGCTATTGCCTTATATTGTTTTGCCGTAAGAAAACGTATACGAGCTCACATCTCGCACTTGGCGGGCTTTTCTACTGCATTTTGAGGTGCTATAAAGTGGAACTAGTGACCTGATAATCTTCACTCTACAACAGCTGGATGCAGACTGACCTACCACGCACGTCTGTGCAAAGATTGTAGTGCTGCCCCACTACCTCACGCACAGTGACCAATCGGAGGTTACTTTCCCAACGCGCATCGTAATGAAATTTTATAAGGGCATGTTTTTAGAAGAATCGTATTCAACACATTATTTCAGTTACCTCGATGTTATTAATATTTAAAATGCGTAAGAGTTTTGAATATGGTGAAATATCAGCATTAGTCTTACAGTTAAATAATAATAATAATGAAATTGCTCTTCCTAGCAAAACGTACTAGCTGTTGCTTCAAAATTGAAATTAAAAAAAAAAAAAAAGTTTTTTGGGGGTCCTAATTTAAAAATAGTGTTTTCGGAGATTTATCATCTTAAATTTATTTCTTTACAGAAGTGTTTGCATTATTTTTATTGCTAATTACAAAGTTACTTATATCAGGACTTATCAAGATATACAGGGTGTCCGGAATGGGACTCACGGTTTTTAAACGTGTATAGTTTTAATATGGTCAGAGATACAAAAGAAAAAACATGCATTTTAAAAGAGAACTCAGAAAGTTTATTTGGTCTTACTTACAAGTGATTCTAACTCAGTGTAACTCCACGTGAGCTCCATTTGTAACTCTTACAATATATAGCCTGAACTCAATCTCTCTCCACGTATTCTATAATATCTGAGGTGTTACTGAAGCAATCGCATTCCTAATACGGTTCTTCAGTTCATCAAGGTTACACACCTTTTCACCAGAATACACAAGGTCTTTCACACACACCCACAGGAAGAAATCCAGAGAGGTAATATCAGGAGAGCGTGGAAAGCACCTAATTGGCTCATCACGGCCTATCCAACAGTCAGGAAATTCAATATCAAGGTACTCCCTCACTTGTAGGCTCCAATGTGGCGGGCACCATCCAATTGGAATATCACTTGAGGTTGAAAATGTTGTAACTGGGGAACAGCAAAGTGATGAAGCATGTCTAAGAACACATTTTCTGTTATGGTTTGCTCTATGAAAAAGAAGGGGCATATAACTGCATTATGTGTTAAAGAACACCAAACATTCAATTTGGGACTGTCTCTAGAATGTTCTATGTAAGCATGCGGATTCTCAGATCCCCATATCCTAACATTGTGTCTGTTAACACAGCTAGACAAATGAAAAGTTGCCTCATCAGAAAAAAACAATGTTCAATACGAAATTATTGTCATAATCAATCCTGTACAGAATTTCAGTAGGAAATACTGCTCTCTGTGGCTTATCGTTGGGCTTAATTTCTTGCAACAATTGCACCTTATACGCGCGCAAACGTACTCGTTTGTGTACCACATCGTGCACTGGTGACTTTGGAATTGCCAATTGCCTGCTCACTGCGCGAATTGACTTCCTCGGACTACGTGAGAAACACTCTCTTATTGCTTCCACATTTTCTTTTGGCACGCGATTTACTACCCGTGTGTATCACTCACTACACTCCCCGTTGATAAAAATTGATCCCTCCACGCCTGATTACTGTTGTGTGATGAAGGATCCTTGTGGTAAACACGTCGAAAGTTCATTGAACTTGAACATGACTCTGAAAACCACCACACGCATTGCGCCTTTTCGACTGCCGACGTCATTTCTGTTCATTGGCGATACTAGCGTCGTTACCGGTAGTTGTTCAAGTAAAAAAAAAATGCTGAACAAAACTTTTTGAGTTTTCCTTCAATATGAATGTTTTTTTTCTGTATCTCTGACCATATTAAAACTATACACTTTTAAAAACCGTCAGTCCAACTCAGGATACCCTGTATATTGCTGAGAAGCGATTTTTTTAAGGGTCCGACCTAAAAATAAAAAAAGAAAAAAGATACTCGTCATATGCATAGCAAAATTTATTAACTGGTATCAGTTTCTCAAAATTTGTTTTACTTTTTTTTTCTATTGTATTTTAACATATAGAAACTTTACGGTCTTGGAGCTAATATTGATATTACAAATAAATGTAATTTTACTTTATTTCCTGAAATCTTCAACCCTTTGAACACATTCTGCCGGAAAACAGCATAATATTTTCAAATATTATTCCTTGTACCATGCTGATTTCGAAAGCGTTTTGGTACCTTCAAGAGAGATAACCAAACAATTAACGAAACACGTAAAACAGGCGGTTAGGCATCGTATTCTCAGAGTCGTAACTTATGGCTGGAAGGGAAGGCAACTGCCCCCAGGGAAGCTCCCCGCCGTTCGAGGGGAGCCCACTTTAAGACTCCCTCCATTTTCTTACTCCATATACGATACGAACATGAAACTATAAATGAAGCATCAAACAGGTTCACTACATTATATAAACAAAACAGCACACAAAAGGTAAATAAAGCAAAAATGAGTTGTGGGCCCATTTCAGTAAAAAATGTCTACTATTAAGGACTCTAGAAATAATATTTATTCGTATGACTTTGATATTTGTCAATAATATTGTCCCTCTTAATTAATTTGTCATGTATGGAACGGGCCCAGGGGCGTAGCTAATGGCCCCTCAGACCTGGCCATGCAGGAGGGCCCACAGGCTCCGGGGACCCATAAAAAGTAAGAGAAAGATGGAAAAGGGGCCCAAGAATTAGAAAAAAACAACTTTTCTAGGGGTCAAATACAAGTATTAATGCCTGTCCCCCAGAGAAAAATTTAAGTTACGGCGCTGCTTATTCTATTTGTAGGTACCGTATTGCTCCTTCTGTCACCTCTCCCTTTTTTAATCTATATTTAAAATATGAATCATGTATTAAATTTCTAACTTAAAAATTTTTAGTATATATAGCAATGTTTTGATCGTACATTATACAGGCAATCAAATTACGGCATACATACCGTTATATTAAAATTCAATTTCCAACCAGTGTTGTCAATTTAGCGGTTTTCCATTCTTTGTTCTAATTTTCCTCTGAAATTTTGACATGCCAAACAGGTCCATGGATACCATACACACTGAAGTCGTGCGCGTTCACAATTCGGCTAAGTAAGAGTTCAAATATTAATATTAAATAAATAAAATCTACTCTCTGTTTCTCCAAGTTCTTTTTTATTCGCTCACGCAGCTGGCAAATTTTGCTGTATATACTACGGAGAAAGAACTCGAAAGGATGAAGAATATAGTATACAACTAATTTTCTTAAATCTTATGTAGGGTTGAATATAGGACTTTTGGGAAGTAAGTTTATTTGAGCATAACTGTACAATATTTGTTTTTTCTTTTATAATAAATAATAAAAATGCTTCTTAACAACAAAATCACAAACGGAAGAAACTGTACGTATAAACAGAATCAATTTTCATTATCACTGTATTAAAGGAACTACAGAGTAGGACTTGAGTCGGGTTAGCCCCTCTGCCTACGGCACAAGGATCATTTCAAGTTGTTTCGGGTACTTTTGTTGATATTTTGGAGTCAATAATTCCGAAATAATTGACGCTACAGTACTTACGTTATGCATTGTTTTTAATAAGAAATGCAGAATAATTAAAAGATCTCAAAGGACAAATATAACAAACTCCCACATATGCGGTTTTATTCACGCATCTATAGCTAATCTTGTTGCTATCGGTAATGCTCTATCATTTGTCTCTCTCAACGGAAGTTATACGAACAAAAGGACATCAAAATTTGTAACTGTTCTCCGTTAGAGGGCAAGGGTAACAGATAACAATGCAGAATTGTGGGGGAGTGGGTACGCTGTATTCCCAAACTCTTCATTACATGTGCTGATTAAAACAAACAGAAAGAGAGAAAAGAACATAAAAACTATTTTGAACCAATATACAATACTTCTCTACAGATAAACTGGTTGTTTGCAGCAAACAGTCGCTAAATTTGTACGTAAGTAGCTAAATCGTTATTTTAAAATTACCAAAAAAAAGTCACTAATCGGAAAAATTACTTTTTGTCGCTATCGTGGAGGTCGAACCCCCCAGATTTAGCGACTTTTCCCCCCAAATTGGCAACACTGGATGTAAATAATCGCGGGGGCGCTTAACGGAATTTAACTCGAATTAAATTGTCAAAACAGCTTTAAATGTGCCAACAGCCTGCACGCGAGCGACATCTATGCCTGTCAGGTAGGCAAATGCGAGCGAAAGTACCGACATCACGGCGTTTTCGAGTAGAAATTAGCGTCATGTGCTGACTAGTGTGCTATTATTATTATTATTATTATTATTATTATTATTATTATTATTATTATTATTATTATAAAACAATTAAATATTTTTTGAACCATTTACACCTTATTTACATAGTAAAAGTATTAAATTACACCAAAAATATCCTTGCAGAGAGCAATGAGATTCAGTCTCCAATACAGATTGTTCTGCTTATTTCATGGTATGTGCACAATATAAACTAACTCATTCTCCTCCTTTCCATTATGTTAGCGATGTATCCGCTGTAGCTGGCGTTGTAGAAGGCAACACATGACCGGTCACCTGTTGGCCCCCCCATGTAACAAAATTTGATTGGAATTAAGCCAGATCGTTTGATCGCGTTTGATCGCCAACAATTATCGTTTGATCGTCACGCGTATTAACGTCATATAAGGAATTATGTAGGGGGGGTTATGAAACCAAATTTGATCGGAATTGGATCAGATCGTTTGATCGTCGTTTGATCGCGTTTGATCGCCAACAATTATTGTTTGATCGCCACGCGTATTAACGTAATATAAATAATTATGTAGGGGGGCCAACACGTTAGCCCCCCCTACCTAATTACTTGTATTACGTCACTACGCGTGGCGATCGAATGATAATTTTTGGCGATCAAACGACAATGAAACAATCTGACCCAATTCCGATCAAATTTGGATCGATGGGAGGCTAACAGGTTAGCCTGTTAGCCCCCCTAAGCCATTACCTGTATTTCGTCACTACGCGTGGCGATCAAACGATATTTTTTGGCGATCAAACACGACCAAACGATAATGAAACGATCTGACCCAATTCCGATCGAATTTGGTTCGATGGGGGGCTAAGAGGTTAACCTGTTAGCCCCCCTACCTAATTACTTGTATTACGTCACTACGCGTGGCGATCGAATGATAATTTTTGGCGATCAAACGACAATGAAACGATCTAACCCTTTCCGATCGAATTTGGTTCGATGGGGGGCTAACAGGTTAACCTGTTAGCCCCACTTACCTAATTACTTGTATTACGTCACTACGCGTGGCGATCGAATGATAATTTTTGGCGATCAAACGCGATCAAACGACAATGAAACGATCTGACCCAATTCCGATCGAATTTGGTTCGATGGGGGGGGGGGGGAGGCTAACAGCTCACCGGTAACACATGTACCTGTTGGGCTTTGCTGCAATTATATACTTGTCCAGGACTGAATGGCTCTAGTCGTGGCGTGCTACTCGCAGTACCTAATTCTGGGTTACGACTTGAATCTTTTCCTGGAGTTTTCTGATCAGCAGGAAATATATTTCGATAGTCGAACCAAAGGAAGGAGTAGAAAACCACCTATCAACGTCATCATATCTAGTGTTACTATCTGCTTTTCTACGCCATCCAATGATATTACACCTTATTTGTATAGTATGTCGTCCAGTTGTATAAATGTTCAGTGTTGTCCTTTGTGCTAGAGAAGAAACACCTCATCTAGTTCTTTTCCATGTGGTAAGGTGCCAAGAACCGACGACACGTTGCCACGTTGGATAGCAATAGATATGCGCTGAATTAGGAAAGATGTTGAACGAATATCTCCAGTAACGATAGAAATGCGTCTGCCTACTTCTCTAATAAAATCAAGGCTTGCAGATCCACAAGCAACACAAGTCTCGATGGCAATTGGAGCAAAAATAAATTTATCAAAGAGGTTGTTATATTTCCTTTGCTTTTCTACTTCTCTACGTCTAGCAACAGCTCCAGCATTCATAACAGCTAAAGGGAGACTTGAATGGGCAAATGTATCTGAACACGTGAAGTCCCATACTAGTGATTTGCCTTTCAACCAAGGAACTAACGTCATGCCATCATGTCGTTTACCATCTGAACGACATCCTGAAGGTTCACGTATGGAAGGAATTCCAGCTGTGGTAAGGGCTCGTAAAATGATATTCACAGAGAAGTGTCTAGCGTGTCTACCCATGCTTTTCATGCATGAAAGGCCATGCAGGCCACGTTGGTTAACTTGTTCCCCGCAAGCTGGACAGCGATGTGGGTCACAAATATCTGAACCTAATCTTAAGGGGATCTTCTACCATCTCCGCTTAGGTTTCTAACTCTCCATTTGATAACATGTAAAATTTAATATGGTAATTTCTAACAAAGTATTGCAGGTAATAACTTGAAATTTTTAATACAAATACACAAGACCCATATAAATCCAACCACGGTCTCCAATTTACGTTACATGCGTTAGATTAATTGCAATATATTCTTCAGTAAGTTTGGCAACAGAGAATAAAAAGTATGCTGCAGAGGGGAGAGAGCTGAGCATCTGTTTGCTTGTTACCTGTTTTAAAAGGACGCTCTTACCAGAAAAATCACGTTGTGATTCTCACTTCTCAGTGGTTAGAATGGTCTGGACTGGAAGAGCCCACAACCTCTTCTTTCTTCCTTTCACGGTTTGTTTGTTTCTTCCACCCCCTGCTGTCACAAGAAGACAACTTGTTTCGGAAAGCACTTTGAATTAGTAGCGAAAAGCCAAACTGAATGACATCACGGACGGATTAAAGGGAGGGGCGGTCACTCCCTCCGAGAACATTTGAATACTTTGAATAATCGGAGTAAGAAACTAGAAATTGCGTAATCTAATAAGAAAAGTTTGTTGGAGTATACAAATCAAGACGCATTTTAAGTGTCACAGCATTGTACTCTCATCCCCTCCCCTCCCAATTCCCTTCTGAAGAAGTTCTCTTTTGTTTCTCTGTTCCATATTAGCCTTTACACTTACACTTTCATTATCCAGTATTGATTTTTACCATACCATCTGCACAGAAGGCGAATAAGGTTTACGAGTCCTTCCTGCCCCCTTTTTTAAAAATTGCTAATTATAATAAAATTTATCGAAAACAATTCAAAACGATAAAGACTTATACACATTCATTATTGCAATTTTAAAATAAACTCGCCGCCTGTCGCGTATGCTAGCGATCTAATATATACGAATAGATGAAAAGTTAGTTTGAAGCGTATTGTTTTTCTGTAATTAAGTCCGAATTCATATTTGTTTCTATTGTTGCATCGACAAAAGTGAGTGCTAAATCGATTTAGGCTCGTTGGTCTTTGCGAGGTCCCTCAAGATGCAAGGCCGTGAGCAGTCGCCCACCACTTGAAACGCCTCTGCACTAGAGGTCTGCACGTGCTCGGGCCTACAAAGAATGTATCACTTCGGGCCCGGGAGGGGTTCGGGCAGTAGCGTCATTTCAGATTTGGCTTGGGGGGCCAAGACCCCTTGATATATGTAAAATTTCGCGTTTTTCACTGATTTACTACTATGCTATTGATAAAATTATATAAATCTCAAACTCGGGAGGGGGGCAAATGCCTCTCCCTGTCCTCCTAAATGACGCCCCTGGGTTCGGGCTGTGAATTTTTAAATATACAACCATATTTCTCGGACTTTTTCGGGCCTAACTTTGTAAATATAGTGTAAAACGATACAAATTGCACCGTTCTTTCTGGAGGACTTTTAAAACACAACTGCAAAATCAAACCTCGAATTGCTGTAAATAAAAATACAATTTTGCATTAATAATTAAGTTTCTGCAATTCGGGCTTATTTCGGGCTCATTTGATTATCACAGCTCAGTCCGGGCTAGGGCCTAAATGCTAAGACATATTTTGGACTCGGGTCGGGCCTCACATTGTAAATTCACGGGCCGGGCCCGGGCTGAAAATTCCGGCCCGTGCAGACCTCTGCTATGCACCCGCACACATTTCTTCCTAGTCCAGAAAATCTCCTCCCCTCCGCATCGTCAATAATGGTAAATTTGTTCCTCGTATATTTGCTTATTATTGTAAGAGAAGTTCAAACCAGAACTCTAAAATTTGTTCGTTCTCTGGGGTAATGTGAGTAATGCAAATTAAGAAAGATATGCGTAATATACAAATGTCAGAAAAACTTGATATCAATTTGAATAACCTTTTACGTAATGTTTATTTTAGAAATAATAAACTTATGCAAGTATATCGAGGCATCTGAAATTTAATGTTAAATAGTGGCGAGTGAGCCAGAAGGGGCGTGCACTATTCAGTTAGTCAAATAACTCATATATGTAGCTTGAAAACTAATGCTATTTAAACCAATATTGAATTAGACAAATTTGATCACTCTGGCCACAGAAAAGGCGTCACCTTCTATGGCCCACCCATCGCATGATGGGAATGAAAGACAGAGGAAAAAAAAAGACAAATTTGTAAAAAGTAGGATAACCATAATTGGAAATAGTGTGTGTATTTTTTAAGGAGGAAACCCAGAAGTACATTCTCGATATAATAATAATAATAATAATAATAATAATAATCTTTCTCACTTCAATCATAGGTTGATGCGCAAGAAGGAAATTTTAAAACTTTTCTCTCCCGTGGGAGAGCTGTTTTATAATTTGATAAGGTCTCTTCTTCGTAACTGCATCTATCCCTGGTCGGGCCGCGGTGGGTCAGTGGTAGAGCGTTCACCTCTAATGCATGGCGTCCTTAGTTCGATCTCAGCTCGCACCAAGTGAACTTTGTGGAGGACAAACACCATGTGTGGGGGGTTTCTCGGGGTTCTCCCGTTTCCTTCCACTTTCTGCATTCCAGCATTTCCTTCTTTTCACAACATCATTAGCTCCTTTAACCTACCAGGCATAACTGTGGGACGTAAAACTTATAGATTTTTCTATCCTTGATCTTCCACTTCCTGGTTTTTCTTCTGCCTTTTCCCCTATCAACACGGTGATCCAATCGGAGTGCCGAATAAGATGTCCAAGCATGCTGTTTCTTTTTTTTTTTCTATTATCTTCATGATCTGTCGTCCTTCATTAGCCCAAAACAAGTTTTTGACAAAAAAAAAAAAGGAAGAAACAGAGACAACATTTGTTTTTAGCCAGAAGCGCTCATAAATCACTACCACGTGACGCGAAGACTATTAGGGCTAGAGGTTCAGCAGAGAGCTCTCAATTCCTGGAGAAATTCTATCCTCTACGTTGCCAAGTGTAAACGGAAGTATACATTATAATTAATCTAAATTGATCTGGGGCATTAAATCAAAAACAGAAACCATGAACATATAGGTATTGCTGTTGGAAAATATCATGGAAAATTTTGAGACGGTAAGTGCAATATCTTGTTAAATATTCACATAGAAATATCTACGTGTTATCTTATAGGGATCCTGAAACACTTGCAAGTGGGTAGACATCCCCTTAAGGCGACAGAGATTCGAAATGCCTCATTAGTCATATGAAGACCTAATGGTGGGGAGGGTATTGCATTCAACCATGCCCCAGCATGTAGGGATGAGGCAGCAAGAATCCTGGCTTTATCCTCTGGAGCAATAACTGAATGTAGAAGAAGTTCATGACAATGCGCTGCAATTGGTGTATACCAAGATGCCTGAGAACCTCTTTTGTTAATTTCTGGAAGATCTGTATCTGTTAAATTTTTCCATGTGGTAGAGCCTTCTTGAACTGTGCCATCTGGGTCTAGGTGGTAACCTTGCGGAAGAAGAGCCTCGACTAAAGGAAGAGCAGTGTTGGCAACAAGTTAATACAAAAAGTCGCTAAATAGGAGATGAAATGACTCCAATTTTGGGTGAAAAGTCGCTAAAAAAATTTCGTGGAATTTTGCCTCTTTCATATATATATATATATATATATATATATATATATATATATATATATATATATATATATATATGTGATGTGTGTGTGTGTGTGTGTGTGTGTGTGTGTGTGTGTGTAACATACGTGATCAATTGAAGCCATAGTACTATCTACGCTACAAGAACATATATGAAAGACTCATATATAACTAATAATTATTTCACTTTTATACAGTTTTAAGTTTATGATCAATTTTGCTTCAGCGAAATCAAAAATGAGTTTAGAAAAACGAACAAAATTAAAGGTCTAGAAAAAATTTTACACACTTTACTTCTACTCACGCTTCTACAGATAATGTGTTCGCTATCGGTAATGTATTATTTGTGCTTCTAAAGGAAGCTCTGGAAACTAAAGAACATTAAAAGCTGGGATTGGTCCCCATGAGGAGGTTAGAGATAACAGCAATCAAAGTGGGAATATAGAGATAAATGTTATGCAGTTTCCCAGCTCGTCAACATCTGCACTGATTCAAATAAGCAAAAGGAAAATAAACATATATCTGAACTGATTCGAGCTAATAGTACTTATTTTAGGACAAGTTGTTCGCAGCGCAAAAGTCGCTAGATTTGTAAGTAAGTCGCCAAATCATCATTCCTAAATTACCAAAAAAGTCGCTAATCGGAAAATTTATTTTTTTGTCGCTATCCTGGAGCGACTTTTCCCCCAAATTGGCAACACTGACGAAGAGATCCGTGGTAGGACGCTAAAAATGAAGGAATCGCCATATCCACGGATCGCCGAATACCAAGACCCCGTAATCTCACAGGTAAGGATGCTTGAATCCAAGATTCGTCGCTTAAGGAGCAGTTTAAAATTGACTCAAGACCCATTTTAAGGATATGGTCATATTTCTCCAATAGTGGAGTCTAATTCCAAGATGGAAAGCATCGTAAGAAGTAATTTAAACGAGGGATCGACAAAGAGGTACGTAGAAGAAAGAAAGCTGCGTGTACAGAAATCGAGGCGAATCGAGACAAAAAAATATTCTAAGTTCGATATTTTGCTTAACAGGACATTGGTAAAAGCTTCCTTTTCTTCTATTCTATTGTATTCTATTGTAAATGGTAAAATATTCTACTGTATTTTCTTGCAGTATTTTAAAATGTGAATGTTCAGTTCAAGAATCAATAATTGATCTTTTATTCTATTAATTATCCAGGCATCTTCCGGGAATTTGCCGAGCCTGAGAAAATGCCAATTGATTGTATATAGGCTCTCAGCGCCCATGGCCTGCAAATTACAAAGGGGAAAGGAACCTGAGGAAGATACCATTAAGGTAAACAACCGTCGAAGTTTCCTTTTCATAGAGGGTCTTCTTCCAGGGCGCTGTTCCCCTTCCCTCTGTTGCCCCTAAGTAATCTTAACAGCCAAGTTACAAGCTAGCATATTACGAAAATTCATGCTAGCTTTTAAATATATTGGTCCTTCCTATTCCTAGTGACGTTTTTAGCCTCAACGCCACTAGAAAAAAAAATGGGGATAGAAAAATATCTACTTACACGAATCGCCCGAGCACACTCCGTTTGATCAAACCGCACAAAACAAAAGTAACTGAATTCTTAGCAACTGTTTGATTGTTGACTTTTTTTTTTTACCAAAACAGAAAAGAAAAAAATAACAATGAACTTAAAAAGTGTTAAAAATTTTAAATATTGTAAAACGTCCTTCTATTGTCTAATTTTCAATTTAAATAAATTTAATTGTTAGTATCCGGTAGGCTATAATTTTACTTCTGTAGTAGGATGTAGTTGTATTTGGAAATCTAT
The DNA here is from genome assembly GCF_964235325.1 of Thermobia domestica. NCBI lineage: Eukaryota > Metazoa > Arthropoda > Insecta > Zygentoma > Lepismatidae > Thermobia > Thermobia domestica. The sequence continues at coordinate 172,650,580 of NC_137462.1, forward strand.
TTCCCTAAGTAATTCAATAATATAATTCTTGGTTAGGATATAGTATACATGAAGCTGCATCAGTTCCCGAAGGAGCAGGACGCTCATACTTTTAGGGATTATTCATTGAGTATGTACGAACTTACAAAGGGGGTAACAAAGCGACTTTTATTTACTTATGGGCTGATACGAAAATAAAAAAGAACTTACCTGTACTTTATATCTGCATGTGAAGTGCCCTTGTACTTTATCTATGACTATGTGTGTGTGAGGGGGGGGGGATTTAACGCATATCGCATGTCTTGTGCACATGGATACTTCTTACTATTGCACTACGTAGAAAATTTATGGTATTTCATGTAAAAGTGGTAATAGAACACAGAAGAAACGCAGATCAAGGGGTTCTCATGTATACTATTACCGGTTATAATTTTACCTCAAGTTTTATCAGAATTATACAGTGTAAGTACAAGTTAAAAAAAATTACTAGGTAAAATGAGGTACAGTGAGTTATAAAAGTAGTTGAACTTCAGATGGTACCGGTATAAGTCTATTAGATCGAGTCCAATACTTCTGCTGCTATCACAAGCACCTAGAGCGCTGAAATAGGCTTTTCTATGCAGTTGATACACGAAAAAATGTCTCCACTTTAATGTTAATTTTTATTGTTTGGAGTACGTTGCCCAATGAGTGCCATACTTCACAAGCATAACTCGTTCTGTGTATAATGCATTATTTCACTACATACTGCGTATGAGAAGAAATTAAAAAAAAAATCAAAGATCATACATGAGTTTAAAATGATTTAAATAAATTGAACATATCGAAACAACTAAAGCTTGTAAATTTTTGACACCATTCATGGTCCTACTTCAATTCTCCGCCAGTCTCGTCATTTCAACATGTCTTTTCCTTCTCCTAAGGAGAACTACTCGCTATTCAGACTGAGTATGACTTGAAATTGAAATTGAACTATGCTGAAAATAGTCAGTTCTATCGGATTCGAATCTAGATCTGCTTGTGAATAAATGCTTTATCTTGAAAAAAAAAAAAAACTTCCTTCTTATTTTCCCTTTCTACCACTGTTCAGGACTACCAGACTCGACAGGGACACAAACACAAAAAGTTAAAACTCCACTCATGCTGTTACGGTGGGACTTGAAACCCCATTGGGTATTATCTTATGCTCATTAGCCTAACATCTTAAACTGCTCGGCAACATCCACTGGTTAAACTCACCTAGGCTAATCAGTTCCTCCAGTTTATAAGAAAAAATCAGTATAAAGCTCAGCTTGTTAAAAATCCTTTCGTGTAAGCTTAGACAAGCCACTAAATACTTTCATATTTTACAAGGGCCGTTCGGAAAGTAACTTCCGATTGTTAAAAAAAAAACACTGAAGTAAATAAGAAGATTTTATTATATACATCTGAAAACTATTTATTTGTTCTATTTTTCAACATAGTTTCCATAAACATTCAAGCACTTATATCTCTGTAGTAGTAATGGCCTGACCTGATCTCACTTTGGACTTTGACCCCGACCTTTATGACGTCATAGGTCAAAGGACATTGACCCGGCGCCCCTAGGCCATACCCCTAGGTTATGGGGTAGGTTGTTGATTTTGTTCCCTTTTACGGCACAAAATTAGGGGATTGTTACCTTATGATGGAGTACAGATGTACGTATAGCTTATTTTGTGTTACCTGATTTTAAGTTTTGCGCCCCTGGAGTGTGACGCCCGCTGAAATTTTGCGCCCCCGGCCCCTCTAGTTTACATAGTTTTACGCTCCGCCTTTATGGGGTAGTCTCACCTATGGGTTTATTTTGTTTCCTTTTATGGGTATAAATTTGAAGAATGTTATTTCCTTTTTTACCTTATAGGTTGTGTATATAGCCTGCCTTATTTTTGTTCCCTTTGATACGCCTCTGCGCACACCTTAGCATTACCTTTAGGATTACGTCATGGGATCACGTGATGTTAGGCTATGCTCCACCTTTATGGGATAGTTTCACTGAGAGGTTTATTTCGTTTCCTTTTATAGGTATAAAATTTTGGAGATTGTTATCTTCTTTTCTTACCTTATAGGTTGTATGTATAGTCCGTTTCCTTTGATGATTAACAATGATTGATTTTGGAGCCTTATTACGTTATATGATTATTTGGAGGTGCACTTAAAATTATTTCCTTAAATTTGATATGTACTTCGTGATCCATTTTGTTCCACCTCAGTAATGAACATGGAAGTAGATGTCCCCGCGTATAGAAGGCCGAGTCAGCAAAAAATTATCTTGTTTTCCTAGAATTCGGTGTCATTTCCTGGAATTGGGAGGCAAGTTTCGACAAGCCTTTAGTTGCTATGGTCATAGCCTTTTACGGCTACCAGAGAAGTGCGTGGGAAAATTTTGGTTTATCTGAACGTGTATGAGAACAGTTTGTTGTTATGATGATAGTCTTGGATGGCTTTATCGTCTTGGGTGGTCATACTCTTGGAGGGATCATAGGCCTATCAGTTATCATGATCGAAGCTTCATGATTGATTGATTGATTTTTGCTTTTCGTTATGTATTGAATAGCTAGATGCTCTTGGCCTTCATAGTCTTGGATGCTCATACTGTTGGCCGGGTCAGAGTCCTATTAGTTATCATGATCGAAGCTTCCCAATGGATTGATTGATTGATTTTTGTCTTTTCGTTATGAATTTGAACCCCCAAACCCCCTCCACTTCCTCCTGCGAAGAACGTAAGGGAACGTTGTTACTATGTTCATACTCTTGGACGGCGAAGCTTCCCAATTGATTGATTGATTGATTTTTGCTTTTCGTTATGTATTGAATAGCTAAATGCTCTTGGACGGATGAGAGTTCTATTAGTTATCATGGTCGAAGCTTTCCAATTGATTGATTGATTGATTTTTGTCTTTTCGTTATGGATTTGAACCCCCCAAACCCCTTCACTTCACTCCCTCCTGCGAAGAACGCAAGCGAACGTTGTTACTATGCTCATACTCTTGGACGTCTATCACGCTCGAAGCTTCCCAATTGATTGAATATCAAGCTCGAAGCTTCTCGATTGATTGATTGATTTTCGTCTTTTCGTTATGTATTGAATAGCGAAGCGCATACTTAATGTCTTAAAATAGTCAGTGCTTTCTCATCGAGAATCGAACCTGAACACTAAATATGTTTTCATTTTGAAAGCTCTCTCATTGAAATTGAACGCAAGACCAGTACTTCACGATTTAGAGTTGAATTAATTCTTGCATGAAAAAAAAAAAGAATTTCATGTATTGGTTTTAGCGTAGCATATGATATGTACATTGTTCGAAGCTCTTCATTTCAAAGCACTATAATGCTTTCAAGTGTTCAATGCTCCCTTTCTCTCTCTCTCTCTCTCTCTCTCTCTATCAACGAGAATCGAACCCGGACCAAAGTGGTATTAAAACATAAATAACAACCATAAAAATAAATTTAAAAAATACAGCATTACATTATTATTATTATTATTTTGGGAGTGAAAGTGAAGCAGTCAACTAACCTTGATTGTAGCTTCGCTAACTTATGAAATAAAGACTTTACACAAAATTCTGCTTTGGTAGGGAGCTGGGATCGAATTTGGTACTTCATGATTTTAAAGTTGAGCTAGTCCTTGCATGAAAAAAAAAGAATTTCACTTCGTTTTCACGACAGAAATGATTGAATTAATTTCAGGTCTTAAAATGTGTAATGTTTTCTCATCGAGGATCGAACCAGCAGGACACGGGAATCAAACGCAAGACCTGAGAATCAAACGCAAGACCTGTACTTCACGACCATTGAGTTGAATTAATCCTTGCATGAAAAAAAAAAAAAAAAAGAATTTCACGTATATAGCACATCGTTTCACGACAGAAAGGAACGAAATAGAAATATTTAATGCTCTTTCACTAAGAATCGAACTAGAGTAAAATAATATATTTGTCTTTATTTTTTAGTCTTTGTCTTTAAAAAAAGAATAAAGTTATAAAGTGTATTTATTCATAGTTGTTTCGTGTGTGATAAAGAAACCAGATTCTACAAACAGACACAGACAGTCATACATATATATATATATATATACAGCAGCGTCAAAGAAATGTGTTTTCCCAGTATCTTTTTTTTTCTTTGTTTGTTGCTTCGTATTCAAGAGAAGAGAAGATTAGCTTATCGAAAAGCAAAACACAAACCTACCTACCTACCGCTTTATTAATCAAGCGATGATAAGAAAACGTTGCATTGAAGTGACAAAATGTCAGTGAACACCGGCTGACGTTTGTCTGTCTGTATGTAGCATATGCTAGGAAGAGGAATAGACCAATGAGTCATTGTGTCCCCCTAAATTTAGGAAAGGGAGCCGCCATAAGACTGGTAATTAGGATATATGTATATCACTAGTAACGGAACTTCTTGGTTTATTTTTAATAATAATAATAATAATAATAATAATAATAATAATAATAATAATAATAATAATAATAATAATAATAATAATAACTTCCAATTTTAAGTTTCATGGATATATTGACTAGACTGAAGAAGACGGTGATGATGAGAAATGAATGAAATGATAGAATAAAGAAAGTGGGAGGAAACGAAAGTACACCGAAAAAAAACCACGCACGTGTTGTTTGTCCAACACAGAAAGTTCACTTGACGGAGGGAGCTGGGGTTTGAAACCAGGGCCCCCCCTCAAACACCGGAGGTGAACGCTGTACCATCAATCAACGTACACTCAAAAAGTGGGAGGAAACGGAAGAACTCCGAAGGAAATCCACGCATACGGTGTTTGTCTATCATAAAATTCATTTGTTGAAAGCAAAAGTTGAACACGGAGAAGGAGGGCTTCATTTTCAACTCGGAGACCTATGCACAAAAGATGAACGCACTTGTTCACCAGAAATTTCACTTGTTGTTAGCTAGGATCGAATTAGGGATCCCAATGCACCAGAAATATTCGTTCGAGTCGAATCATAGTTTTACGTCCAATTTTTAATTATGTCCGTTAAACTAGTAATTTTGTCTACCAGAAAGTTCACTTGTTTGGGCTGGATTACAACCTGGATACACCATACATCAAAGATGAGCACTGTACCATTGATCCACTAGGGTCCCCAACCTGCGATGAGAGAGAGAGAGAGGTCAAATCATAGTTTGACAAGAGAGTCAAAGAGAAAAGTCTTAGATACAATGTTGTCTAACACCCAAAGTGAGTTTTACGTTCCACGATTATGACTGTTAAACTAATGATTTTGAAAGACGGAACTTTATGATGTGAATGATGTAATAATAATCATAGCTTGTGTGTCTTAAAATTTTGATAATATGTCTACTTGTTTCTCCGTTTGTCTATGTATCTGTAGTACGTGGAGTCCAGACGAAGCGAAGATATGTGTGTTTTAGCAAATGAAAATAGTATAATCTGTGTAGATGGGACAAGTGAAAAGTGAGTTTTACGTCCTACGGTTACGTCTACTAGGCTAATGAAGGAGAGGTGATAATGAAAAATGAATGAAATGATGTAATGAAGAAAGTGGAAAGAAACTGATGAACTCCGAAGGGAAATACACGCATACGATGTTTGTCCATCACAAAGTTCATAGGGCACGAACTGGGATCGAACGAGGGACCCCAAGCACTTAAGGTGAACGTTCTATAATTGAGTCACCGTTCCACCATGGAACGAAAAAAATGAAATGAAATCTTTGAGTTTAACGTCCCACGACTATGCCGGTTAGGCTAAGTGTACTATGCTAATGGAAAACGAACGAGGGACCCCCAAGCACTTAAGGTGAACGCTCTACCACTGAGCCACCCTGCCCTCTGGAACGAAAAATGAAATGAAATCTTTGAGTTTAACGTCCCACGATTATGTCGGTTAGGCTGAGTGTACTATACTAGTAGACGGCGATGGGACAAGTGAAAAGTGAGTTTTACGTCCTGCGGTTACGTCTACTAGGCTAATGAAGGAGATGTGATAATGAAAAAAATGAATGAAATGATGTAATGAAGAAAGTGGAAGGAAACTGATGAACTCCGAAGGGAAATCGACGCATACGATGTTTGTCCATCACAAAGTTTATAGGGCACGAACTGGGATCGAATCAGGGACCCAAGCACTTGAGGTGAACGCTCTACCACTGAGCCACTGTGCCCTCTGGAACGTAAAAATGAAATGATAAGGACGGTTTTCCGGGGTCAGTCAATTGCATCTTTTCGTTAAGTTGTAAAGGAAGCAGGGAATTTGTGGTCGCTAAAATTAATGACAAGTATATAGAAAAAAAAGACGTGATTTGAACACGGGACCTCATGCACCAGAGGTAAACACTCTACCACAGAGGCACTGAAGTTAATTTCATAATTTTCTAATGTTAATAAGAGTGAAATCTAACGTTAAAAACACATACATAAGTCAACGAAGTGAGAGAGTTTCTGTATCTGCACTATCTACTTGCAAAGAGCAGAAAAATAAGATAACAGAACATGTTTTGCATTTCAATGTTGTTCTCCAGCTATCGCGTCAACATTATCTTAGGTCATGGTTTCAGACAACACGAAGCGAAGATATGTATGTGTGTGTTTTAGGTAATATTAAAACAGTGTTTGAGATCTAAAACTTGACAAAACTAGTGTTGCTTATACATCTCGGATGTCGTTACTCATGTACACATGATGTTGATTGATTTTTGAGTTTAACGTTCCGTTCAGCAGCGAAGCTATATGCACCACAAAGTTCACACGACGAAAGTTAGGATCGAACCAGGGGCCCCCAATCACCGGAGGTGAACGCTTTACCACTGATCCACAGCACCCCACGATTTCATCATGGGGCACAAATCTTCAAGTTAAAACAATTGTCTATTCTCAAATAAGAGAACATTTCTCCATTTCTTTAAGTTGATCTAGGAAGTTGAACTTTGTACAGTTTTCTCCATATTATAGTCTAAGCTGTGTGTGATATTACTTTAAAAGGACGAAAGTAGTTAAAATATTCCCTATTATTATCATCAATTTCTTTTAAAATGCTCAGAATCCCGTCATAGAATTCGTATACTAGCTATGTACACAGGCGTGCATCAAGATTTTTTTTGTTGGGGAAATGTCCAAGCTTTGGGCGACGGGGCTCAAACACTACAAGCCTCTGTGTAGTATTGAACGCGTATTATTCTGCACTCGAAAAGACAATAAGTACTATCTAAGTGTATATCTTTCTGTCTGTCTATCTGTATGATGAGCGTAATCGTGGTACGTTAAACTGAAATATTTTCTTACGTTTCGAACGTAAGAAATATGTGAAAGTTTGTGTATGTGGTTCAGTGATAAAGCAACGACGTATTCTTTCAGATGAATACTTAGTATAGTAGAGTATTGTTCCGTAACCCCAGTGCATGCGGTCCCTAGTTCGATCTCCGATCAAGTAAGCTTATAATTTTTTATTACTAATTGCCGCCCACTGTGGTCGACTTCCGAACATAGTGTCCGTGAGTTTTCATGGTCTACTTATATATTTTTATTTTACTAAGTATTCATTCATTCATTCATTTGTCTTAATCATTCGTCTTCCTCAACATAATGAGCATAATCGTGGTACGTTAAACTGAAATATTTTCTTACGTTTCGAACGTAAGAAATATGTGAAAGTTTGTGTGTGTGGTTCAGTGATAAAGCAACGACGTATTCTTTCAGATGAATACTTAGTATAGTAGAGCATTGTTCCGCAACCCCCAGTGCATGCGGTCCCCAGTTCGATCTCCGATCAAGTAAGCTTATAATTTTTTATTACTAATTGTCGTGCACTGTGGCAAAGTGCATGCAGTCCCTAGTTTCATCTCCGAACATCATGTCCGTGAGTTTTCATGATCTACTCATACATTCTCATTCTACTAAGTTATAGCAAATTTCGAATTCGTTATCTTTCTTTTTTTTTAAAGTAATTAACTGAAGGTGTGATGATTGACAAAATGAGGCACGGATCGCCATTAAGTTCCAACAGGATGCATACCAAGAAGCTTCAGCATTTGAAAAACGAAGTACTGATTTTAAATCCTTTACCACTGAACCACCATACTCCTCAAACCTAAAATGTAATAGGTTTGTACATCATGTAAAGACCCTCGGAGAAATAAAGATACGCCCCCACAAATATACCCTTTCTCGGTAAAAGGACATATGATTAAGACGAAAAAATAATAGTTGATAGAATGACAATGTAAATAAACGTTATATCACAGAGTTATCATGCATCCTGAAATTCATTGAATTTATGAGTAGAAGAACAATACACGTACTAGAAAGAAAAAGATTCATGTTCTTCTAACCTGACATAATTGCTTTAGAAAAATAACAAACATAAAAATAAAAAATACAGGAATGAACAAAGTAGAAGTAAACAGGTGAACTAATGCTCACAGTTTTTGTTTATCACAATTACCTATTAACATGAACTCGGATTGAGGTAGGAACAGATTGCAAAGATGTGATCTGCACAAGAGTAACATTGTATATTTGTTTGGAAATTTTACACTTTAATAAAAGTAAAAGTACTTCACGATTTAGAGTTGAATTAATCCTTGCATAAAAAAAGAATTTCACATATATGGCACTTCGTATTGATTTTAGCGTAGCATATGATATACATTGTTCGAAGCTCTTCATTTCGAAGCAATATAATGCTTTCAAGTGTTCAATGCTCCCTCTATCTCTCTCTCTCTCTCCATCATCGAGAATCGAACATTTGAAAAAATGAAGTACTGGTTGTAAATCCTCTATCAGTGAGACACCACACTCCTCAAACCTAAAATGTAATAGGTTTGTACATTATGTAAAGACCCTGAACAAATAAAGATACGTTCCACAAATATGACCTTTCTCGGTAAGAGGTATCAGCGTATAGAATTAAATGGGATGAAAGCATGAATTTCACAACAAATTTTATCTACAGGGAATTTAAATTCCTTTTCTTTTTATTTTAATATATGTATATATACACAAATATTTACAATTTTCTTTCATTTTTCTTCATTTTGGCTTTTTATGGTAGTCCAAATATCACTTCACCTTTAACCATTTCTTTTCTTTTATCATTTCACTTTGGTTTCGCATACACTTACCCTCTAAGTCTCATTTTACTCCCAAAATCGTTTTATCTACACTTTCTCTTTCTTTTTTTCCTTTTGATAAAGTTCTAATAGCATCACATTGACACAATCATCGTATGTGTGCCATCTTCTTTTTATCAATTTATTGTTTGGACAGACACTAGAAATATAGTACATCTTTTTGTTTCCTCTTCTTCTGATTTTATCTTCACAATACCCTACAATGGTCATTGCAACACTACGGGGGATTGGCATCATCTTTTCTGGAAATAAAGAAATACAAATTTTTATTATCAGAAAATATAAATTAATCTTCAAAAAGTACACTTATCTTATAGCAACATACTATACTTATAAAATTATTTCTTCCCGTAATGAGAAAGAACAAGAACGAGAAATAACAAGTATTCTTGACATTCTTTCATTGTATGTACATTTTCTTATACTCTGTTCAAAATAAGAAACGAATTGACATTTAGACAAAAACTGTTACTCTGTTGCCTCATAATGAGTATATCACTGAATTGTCCTCTTAAAATTATTTTCCATTATAGAGGGTAAAGTTGTAGAGGATGCCTTAGTGGCCTACTCATGAATGTGACAACAGAATAACAGTTTTTCTCTAAATGTCAATTCGTTTCTTAATTTGAGCATAGTATAGTATAAAAACAACACCTATTCATTAGTTTTCTTTTCTCTTAAGCAAATACCACACGATAACAGTAAATATCACATCTTCATGCAATTTAATTATTAATTCGAAACTCTAGTTTAGTTCTTGAAATACTACAATAATTATGACTTACATAGCACCGATGTTGAACAAAACGTTAAACTATATTTACTTAGCACGAAAAATCAAAATTAAGTTTTTTACTTCCATCCTTCCTTCTTTCTTATTTTTAAAAAAGAAATTCGTACAGTTAATACTATAAACTATCATTTTTTACCAACGATATTCCTATACTAACTAATAGTTTTCTCTTTTTTAAAGCAAATACTATAAACTATCATTTTTTACCAACGATATTCCTATACTAACTAATAGTTTTCTCTTTTTTAAAAGCAAACAACCGTACCGGTGAATATTGCAACTGTATACATTTGACTTATACTTGGAACATCTGAGTTCAATTCCTGATAGTAGCTTATATCATTTCAATTCTCCGTTTGAATCTTGTAAATATAGGTTTACATCTCATACATCTTTGGTATTGAATGTTATTAATATCTTTAACGAACCGCAGTAACCTATTCGTGCAGTTTGAATCTCTAATGAATGTATCTTGCAAGAAAAAAAAGGTTTTACGAATAATGTATTCTAATGAACAAAACACCGTATCTATAGGTTTTTCTTTATCTTAACTTAAAAATAAAAAGAAGCAAATGTTTCACCTAAAAGAAATAAGTAATTATTAATATTATCATACATATTTTAAAAGACGAAAAGCAGAAATGGATCTTTTTTTTTATCTGAAAGAAAGATAAAACTTACCTATTCGTAAAAGAGAGAGAGTTGCGTCACTGCTCTTTGATCAGTGTTTCGTCTTCGATCAGATTTGACCGTAGAAAATGTTGCTTCAGGTAGTTTTCAGCGTCTCTTAAAGACGTATCCTCTTTTTTAAAGTGTACTGTAAAGAAACAAGAATAATCAGTTACTTTACGCGGTGAACATGAACTTGTTTCCTGGAAGAAAAACAAGTAACTATAATTGCAACACTAACAATCTTCATATTTTAAGAAGATATAAAAATCCTAAATAAAACAATACCTATCATTAATTGTCTTTTCTCTTAAGCAAATACCATTTGATACCAGTAAAGATCGCAATTTCAGTCAATATGCAATCTAATTATTCATTCAATAACTCCAGTTTACTTCTTGAAATACTACAATAATTTATGACTCACATAGCTTCGGTGTTGATCAAAACATTAAACTATATTTTCTTAGCACGAAAAGTCAAAGTTAACTTTTCTTTCCTTCCTTCTTTCTTATTTTTTAGAAAAGAAATTCGTACAGTTAATACTATATATTTTTTACCAATGGTATTTTTTATCAATATTCCTATACTAACCAATAGTTTTCTCTTCTTTAAAGCAAATAACCGTTCCATTGAATATTGCATCTGTATGCATTTGACTTATTCTTGTAACACACGAATTCAATTCCCGGTTGTAACTTATATAATTTCAATACTTCGTTTTGAATTTTGTAAAAAAAAAAAAAGAAGCAAATGTTTTACCTAAAAGAAATAAGTAATTATTAATATTATCATACATATTCTAAAAGACGAAAAGCAGTTATGGATCTTTTTTTTATCCGAAAGAAAGCTATAAAACTTATTTATTTGTAAAAGAGAGATAGAGAGATAGAGAGATGATCTTTGATCAGTGTTTCGTCTTCGTACCTGTTTGATCGTAGAAAATCTTGATTCAGTGTCTCTTGAAGACGTATCCTCTTTTAAAGTGTACTGTAAAGAAACAAGAATGAATCGTTAATTTACGTGGTGAACATGAATTGTTCCTTGAAAGAAAACAAGTATTTTATTTTAAATAAAAAGTAATTATTTATCTGTTATTGAAAACAGATATTTAAAACTTACCTATTGCTAAAAGATAGATGCGTCACATTCCTTTGAGCAGGTCATATTCTAACAGGTTTAAACGCAAGATAATCCTGTTTTCATTTCTTCTTCATATATATATATATATATATATATATATATATATATATATATATATATATATATATATATACGCATAATGTTGAGTAAAATACTATATATAGTTGCATATACATGGAAAGGTAAGGGAAATGACTAAGTGCTACCTTTGAAGTACAGTGAAATAATGAAAAGCAAATGAAAAGATAAAAGAGGTAAGCACAAAAGGGTTTTGAAAGTAATTATTTTTAAAAGTACAGAAATCACCTTGCATTTCCTCAGGGTGATAATATTGGCTTCTTGAGGAGTTTTGTAGAGTGCAGCAGCGCTCCTCACCCGCTGCTGAAAATTAATTACTTTCAAAACGAAAGTTTAACATTAAAAATGAATGACACCATTAAAAGATTGAAATCTATTGTACACGCTCATCATCATCATTGTTAAACATCGCAAGTTTACTTTTTTAATGAATGAACTACATACGTGTAAAGATAAATATTAAAAGTGAGAAGTGTTAATGTGATGATCTCACATCAAGTGACGTAATGCTGAACAACAAAAGATAGCATATATGTATAGACAGAAACACTGACCTATCCTATATACAGAAGGAGTAGCAATGTAATATTCTGTGATATAATACATGATGCATTCTTACATAGCTCTGTACATGTTGACATTAGGTCCGCAATTTGAATTACACTATTAAAGATGTGCCTACACTTATATCCGGCTAATCGTTTCTGTAGCTATATCTGACTACTAAACTTTGAAAAATTGCACAAATCTGAATTTTTTTTCAGACGAACCTTTAATGCGAAAAAAAAGTTGCATCATATAATGGTCAACAAGATTTGATAAGTGATGACACTACGGATAAAAAATATCTATATCCTCCTAACTCTAACATTTCCTTAAGGTCAATGCTAGCAGGGTAATGTAAATCAAAAACCGTTGCTGATAACGGGGTTGCGTGTACAAATTTCTAATTTCGTTATCGTTTTTTCTAAATATAATGGTACATACTCTTTAAAGGAACATAAGATACCATAATTCCCTTGGTAATACTTAGATTGTGTAAACAAAGTAGCTGGAATTCCATCCGTTTGTAGTTTAGAAAAATGAACTGAATAGTTATGTACGAAGAACTTCATTTCAAATTCTATTTTAAAACAAACAAGAAAAACGTAATTCAAATGATAATACGTATAAGAATTTAAATAATCACTATCTATAGCAATTAGATACCACTTTAGAGTTGATTAAATTCCCCATTCATTATCAATTCTTTGAAAACTTAGTCTAGAAGGCCTAGGTTTGATTATATAAGACATAAATCTACAAATCAACGTGGAATTCGTACTACATTATCTATCATCGATAGTCGAAAAGCACTGAAATAATAATCAAAATCACTACTATTAAACTATATAAATACTATACTTATAAAATGATTTCTTTCCGTAATGTTAAAGAGCAAGAAATAAAGCCCTACATATACTAGCAGTAATAGTAACTAAATAACTAGCTACCGAATATATAATACAATGCTAATCACTATATTCGGGTAAATATTACATTTAAAATTCATTCTATTCTACAATAATCAGAATATCTCGATGCTATACGAAACATGAATCTACAGATTAACTTGGAATCCAAACATTCATTATCAATTTCTTTGAAAAACTTAGTCTAGAAGGACTAGGTTTGATTATATAAGACGTAAATCTACAGCCTAACGTGGAATTCAATCTACATTAACTATCATCAAGAGTCGAACTCAGGTTTCCCATAATATAGACACGCACATCCACGAAAAACAATGAAATAATTAATTCCAATACTAATACTATCTACGTTACGAAAATATCACTTAAATAAGCACTGAAATAATAATCAAAAATCACTACTATTAAACTATATAAATACTATACTTATAAAACGAATTCTTTCCGTAATTTTAAAGAGCAAGAAATAAAGTCCTACATATACTAACAGTAATAGTAATTAAATAACTAGCTATGGAATATATAATACAATGCTTAATTAAATAACTAGCTATGGAATATATAATACAATGCTAAACACTATAATCAGGTCAATATTACATTTAAAATTCATTCTATTCTACAAGAATCAGAATATCTCGAGGCTATACGAAACATGAATCTACAGATTAAATTGGAATCAATCAAGAGTCGAACTCAAGTTTCCTACACAGAAAATACGTGCTCTAAGTGATTTGACGCGAATATGTATTGTTTTCAGCAAGTAGTGTCAAAGAACAAGAAAATAAATTCCTACATATAATAACGTAATAGTAAACTAAATAATAAACCTGTATAACTCAATGCTAAACACTATATCCAAGGAAATATTATATTAAATTGCATTCTATTCTAAAAGAATCAGAATATCTCCGACGATATATCAGACAAAAATCTGAGCCATATAATCTTTCTGTACAAACGAAAAAGAAAGAATTCTATAATTGACAAATTTTCTTTTTCGCATTACTAATTTCAATATCGTTTTTTCTGAATATAATGTTACACACTCTTTAAAGTAACATAAGACTCCATAAATCCCTTGGTAATACTTAGATTTTGTAAACAAAGTAGTTGGAATTCCATCCGTTTGTAGTTTAGGAAAATGAACTGAACAGTTATGTACGAGGAACTTCATTTCAAATTCTATTTTAAGACAAACAAGAAAAACGTAATTCAAATGATAATACGTATAAGAATTTAAATAATCACTATTTTTAGCAATTAAGTATCACATTAGAGGTAAATAAATTCCCCATTCATTATCATTTCTTTGAAAAACTTAGTCTAGAAGGATTAGATTTGATTTGATTATATAAGACGTAAATCTACAGCCTAACGTGGAATTCGATCTACACTAATTATCATCAAGAGTCGAACTCAGGTTTCCCATAATATAGACACGTACATCCACGAAAAACAATGAAATAATTAATTCCAATACTAATACTATCTACGTTACGAAAATATCGCTTAAATAAGCACTGAAATAATAATCAAAAATCACTACTATTAAACTATATAAATACTATACTTATAAAATGAATTCTTTCCGTAATTTTAAAGAGCAAGAAATAAAGTTCTACATATACTAACAGTAATAGTAATTAAATAACTAGCTATGGAATATATAATACAATGCTTAATTAAATAACTAGCTATGGAATATATAATACAATGCTAAACACTATAATCAGGTCAATATTACATTTAAAATTCATTCTATTCTACAAGAATCAGAATATCTCGAGGCTATACGAAACATGAATCTACAGATTAAATTGGAATCAATCAAGAGTCGAACTCAAGTTTCCTACACAGAAAATACGTGCTCTAAGTGATTTGACGCGAATATGTATTGTTTTCAGCAAGTAGTGTCAAAGAACAAGAAAATAAATTCCTACATATAATAACGTAAAAGTAAACTAAATAATAAACCTGAATAACTCAATGCTAAACACTATATCCATGGAAATATTATATTAAATTGCATTCTATTCTAAAAGAATCAGAATATCTAAGTCATATAATCTTTCTGTACAAACGAAAAAGAAAGTATTCTATAGTTGACAAATTTTCTTTTTCGCATTAACTTGGGAACAAATGAATTAATCTGTTTTTCTTGTCACGTTATCTTTGGAATAGTCATAATTTGATAGCTTCTCAAATTGGTACTGTAATAGGAAAAGAAATTTTCTCAACTGAAGAATACTTTTTCTTAGCTGTCCGTACGTTAAGTGATTACCCGTGAAGATGTATTGCTTTTAAGACAAACAAGAAAAGGTAATTCAGATGACAAATTACATTAGCCATGTGTTACGTTTTTTGAACAAATCTGCGAAAGCGGATAGGTCTATCAGTGTAGTATTCTGTGATATAATGCATGATGCATTCTTACACATTTCTTCACATGTTGACAATAGGTCCGCAATTTGAATTACACTATTAAAGATGCACCTACACTTATATCTGGCTAATCGTTCCTGTAGCTGTATCTGATTACCCACACCTTGATAAATTGCACAAATCTGAAATTTTTCAGATGAACCTTTAATGCGAAAAAAAGTTGCATCACGTAATGGCCAGCAAGTTTTGATAAGTGATGACACTACGGATAAAAAATATCTATGTCCTCCTAACTCTAGCATTTCCTGAAAGTCAATGCTAGCAGGGGTAATATAAATCAAAAACCATCGCTGATAACGGGATTGCGTGTACAAATTTCTAATTTCAATATCTTTCTTTTCTGAATATGATGGTACATACTCTTTAAAGGAACATAAGACACCATAATTCCCTTGGTAATACTTAGATTGTGTAAACAAAGTAGCTGGAGTTCCATCAGCCTGAAGTATAGGAAAATGAACTGAATGGTTATGTAATAGGGACTCCATTTCAAATTATATTTTAAAGACAGACAAGAAAAGTTAATTCAAATGAGGAATTACAACGTGAAATGCTAATACGTATAATAATTCAAATAATCACTATCTATAGAAATTAGGTAGCACCTTAGAGATGATTAAAAGAGAAAGAAAGAGAGAATAGCAACTATGTTTTATCTTACTAAAACGTAGAGTTTCAGTATGCTGACAATCTCTTCTAATACACAGATGAGCACAACACAATTCGTAAAGGTCTACTTCACACACTTCACTCTGTTCAATGGTTTTATTCTACATTCGTATGACGTCAAATAAAAACGTCACACGAAATTTAATCATTTCAAATATTACATTTCAATACAACCGTTTCTTCTTTCTTTTTAAAAATAATGATTTAATGTATACTTACACCGCAGCGACATGACGAAGCACTCACCTATCTGAGAAAGGAGCCTTACGAAATTTCACAAGCCCTAATCAGAATTTCATGTCTTTCATCTCTACATTCTTCAGGAAATGTCCTAATCGAAGAACAAATATATTCAATTACATCAACAAGAATAAACTGATACCAACGTGATTAAATGTACTCAGCGAAAATAGAATTTCTCACAAACACACGAACAAAAAATTCATAAATCCCATATATACATTAAAGGTAAACGCAATCGCAAAGCAATACGATCACTTATATCTGAAGTCAAAAATAAAGCAAGTTTATTATGATAACTGTTTTCAAGAAACATATGAGCTTTTCCAAACGAATAAAATCTCCCCACCTCTCCCCTGCTACATTTAATATCCTTATTCAATTTCATTTCCTTATTCACACACATTATTTGATAGATGTATCAAAATATCATCTTTAGTAAATCTTATTTATTAACAGACTTATTTTTCATTACACAAACTCAGCGTTTTCGCATTCAGATTACACTATCTTCAGTCGCACGTGAGTATGTTCGTATGTGAAGACGACAACAAACATACATGTAATCTCAAATGCTGTATACGTTTGAAAATACGATATTCACGATTCATGCAATGCGATATTCCCCTGAGCAACTAAGGTCTATTCGATCAAAGAACAGTCTGCAAACAAATTCTATTCCCATGAACACTTACAAGTGAATTCGTGAGAATCCCAAGACCAAATTAGATAAAACAAATAGTTCATAACCTACAGACATTTCGTGGGGCGTAATCTTTTGTGCTATGGGAATGTTATAGCGCAATATCTCATCACCATCATGTGAATATCCATATAATACTTTTCACATGCAATACAATCAACCCTGATGATTTGAGCATACAAATTTTCTCATCCTACGTTTTTAAAACATTATGATATGCTATGAGAAGTGCTTCCGCTACCAATACGTTTTAAAAACAGCCATGAACCACAACAATCGTCTTATCAACTCAATTTCCAGACGAAAATTTTCCAGCCGTTTCGTGAGAATAAGATCAGGTCAAACTCCTCAAAACTCTTCGCAGAAAACCTGGGAACTTCTATTCTTAGCATTACAAGATGGATCTGGGGGCTGAGGTGGTGAATCTAGTTACCCAATACAAGACGACTAGAAAAAAATAAGACGAAAAGTTTTTTTTAAATAAAATCTAATCTATATGTGAGGCACTGACATTCAGTGATAGAGTGTTCACCTCACGGTGGATTACTCCGTGCGAGGATTAATTCAACTCTAAATCGTGAAGTCTTGCGTTCGATTCCGATGAGAGAACTTTCAAAATAAAAGCATATTTAGGGTTCTGATTTGATTCTTAGTGAAAGAGCATTAAATATTTCTATTTCGTTCCTTTCCGTGAAGTACAGGTTTCACCTTCGATTCCGATGAGAGGACTTTCAAAATAAAAGCATATATTAGGGTTCTGGTTCGATTCTTAGTGAAAGAGCATTAAATATTTCTATTTCGTTCCTTTCTGTCGTGAAACGATGTGCTATATACGTGAAATTCTTTTTTTTTTCATGCAAGGATTAATTCAACTCAATGGTCGTGAAGTACAGGTCTTGCGTTTGATTCCCGTGTCCTGCTGGTTCGATCCTCGTTGAGAAAACATTACACATTTTAAGACATGAAAGTCATTCGATCCTTTCTGTCGTGAAAACGAAGTGAAATTCTTTTTTTTTCATGCAAGGACTAGTTCAACTTTAAAATCATGAAGTACCAAATTCGATCCCAGCTCCCTACCAAAGTAGAATTTTGTGTAAAGTCTTTATTTCATACGTTAGCGAAGCTACAATCAAGATTAGTTGTCTACTACACTTTCACTCCCAAAATAATAATAATAATAATGTGATGCTGTATTTTTTAAATTTTATTTTTATGGTTGTTATTTATGTTTTAATACCACTTTGGTCCGGGTTCGATTCTCGATGATAGAGAGAGAAAGGGATCATTGAACACTTGAAAACATTATAGTGCTTCGAAATGAAGAGCTTCGAACAATGTGCATATCATATGCTACGCTAAAATCAATACTTGAATTTCTTTTTTTTTTTATGCAAGAATTAATTCAACTCTAAATCGTGAAGTACTGGTCTTGCGTTCAATTTCAATGAGAGAGCTTTCAAAATGAAAACATATTTAGTGTACAGGTTCGATTCTCGATGAGAAAGCATTGAATATTTTAAGACATTAAGTATGCTCTTCGCTATACAAAATAGCTATTCAATACATAACGAAAAGACGAAAATCAATCAATCAATCGAGAAGCTTCGAGCTTGATATTCAATCAATTGGGAAGCTTCGAGCGTGATAGACGTCCAAGAGTATGAGCATAGTAACAACGTTCGCTTGCGTTCTTCGCAGGAGGGAGTGAAGTGAAGGGGTTTGGGGGGTTCAAATCCATAACGAAAAGACAAAAATCAATCAATCAATCAATTGGAAAGCTTCGACCATGATAACTAATAGAACTCTCATCCGTCCAAGAGCATTTAGCTATTCAATACATAACGAAAAGCAAAAATCAATCAATCAATCAATTGGGAAGCTTCGCCGTCCAAGAGTATGAACATAGTAACAACGTTCCCTTACGTTCTTCGCAGGAGGAAGTGGAGGGGGTTTGGGGGTTCAAATTCATAACGAAAAGACAAAAATCAATCAATCAATCCATTGGGAAGCTTCGATCATGATAACTAATAGGACTCTGACCCGGCCAACAGTATGAGCATCCAAGACTATGAAGGCCAAGAGCATCTAGCTATTCAATACATAACGAAAAGCAAAAATCAATCAATCAATCATGAAGCTTCGATCATGATAACTGATAGGCCTATGATCCCTCCAAGAGTATGACCACCCAAGACGATAAAGCCATCCAAGACTATCATCATAACAACAAACTGTTCTCATACACGTTCAGATAAACCAAAATTTTCCCACGCACTTCTCTGGTAGCCGTAAAAGGCTATGACCATAGCAACTAAAGGCTTGTCGAAACTTGCCTCCCAATTCCAGGAAATGACACCGAATTCTAGGAAAACAAGATAATTTTTTGCTGACTCGGCCTTCTATACGCGGGGACATCTACTATGGATACCTTACATTTGTTGAATGTTATAGACATTGCAGTTGTCCGAGTTCGATCCTTGGTGTAGTTTCAGGAAATGTTAAGTCCCCTTGAGGCTAAGGGAAACGATGATGAGAAATGATAGGACGAAACAGAAGAAAACATGAACTTGCTTGCGGATTGCAGCAGAGACCTCACACATTAGAGACAAGCGCTGAGCCACCGTGCCCAGGAGTGGACTGGCTATGTAAAAAGGGCGCGGTCACATACTCTGGGAGGGCGCCGTCCATCTCAGGCTTTCGCTTGTATGGAATACCCCCTCCTAATAAAAGAAAGTGCCGGGGGGCTTCCCCCGGAAAATTAGTACACAAAACACAACAAAAGATTAACTAGCTATTGCAGTTAATCACGATAGAATTATATACAAATTCAATATTTTCATAAACAAACAAAGAGACTTTGAGTACTAAATACGAAGCGTGTTTTTTAAGTAGGGTCCGTTTTGTTGTAGACACTAGTAGTTCGCGCGCATACCGCAACTAGCGTGTGCGTCGTGTACCGGCATGCCTCGGGAATAAATGTGCTCAGTTTCAACTCTGTAGCTGACCTGTACGGTTGTGTTCTGTGCTTTCACAATGTTTAAGACTATCAAGTCGCCCGCCGCGTGTGAGGTTCGCTCAATGATACGGTTTTTGTCAGCAAGAAACCTGTCTGCTGCAGAAATTCATCGACAGATTTGCGAAGTGTACGGTGATACTGTTGTGAATGCAAGCAAAGTGCGTAAGTGGGTACGATAATTCAAAAATGGCCGTGACAACGTCCATGATGAGGACCGCTCCGGTCGCCCTTCTTCGATTACAGACGATTTGGTGGCTTCAGTTGAAGCGAGGGTTTGTGAGAACAGGCGCTGCACAATAACAGGTCTCTCAAACGAATTTCCTGACGTGTCCAGATCAGTGCTTTACAAAATTGTTTCTGAACACCTAAAGTTTAGGAAACTGTGCTCCCGTTGGGTCCCGAAACTCCTAAAGAGAACCACAAAAACCAAAGATTTGAGTGTGCCATGAAGTTCTTGACTCGTAATCACGAAGAAAGTGACAGCTTCTTGAGTCAGATCGTAACTGGAGACGAAACATGGGTTTTGCATATAACGCCCGAATCGAAGCAACAGAGCATGGAATGGAGACACACACACTCGCCTGTAAAGGTGAAGGCCAAACAGATTCTGTCCGAGCGCAAAATCATGGCGTCGGTGTTTTGTTGGTCGACTTCATGCAACGAGGAACCACTATCAATGCAGAAGCATACTGCCAAACCCTGTGAAAGCTACGCAGAGCGATTCAAAACAAACGACGCGGCATGCTGACAAAGGGCATTGTTCTTCTCCATGACAATGCAAGACCTCACACTGCAGGTCAGACCCGCGATTTTTTGGACAGTTTTGGCTGGGAAGTTTTAAACCACCCACCCTAAAGTCCTGATCTTGCGCCGAGCGATTACCATCTGTTCCTCCACCTCAAACAACACCTCAGTGGCAACCGTTACAATGATGACGACGATGTGAAAAAGGCAGTGAACGCTTGGTTATCGGAGCAGGCGGCAAGTTTTTATGAAGAGGGTATTTTGAAATTGGTTGAGAGGTATGATAAGTGTTTGAACAAACTTGGCAACTATGTCGAAAAATACAGTAAAGTATGTACTTTCTGAAAATACATTTACATTTTTTGAAATAACCTTTCGTTGTGTGCTTATGTTCAAACGCCTCGTATATTAGGCCTATATAAATCTGCACACTTTAACTGAGACTACAAAAATCACACTAGTTGTTTAAATTCTTCGGCTACATTTGTTAACAGCCTAATTATAACTGAATATTTGAGTTACGTTTGGGGCTTATGCTATTTTTCATACTTCTGTCCTTTTAAAGCTATGTTCATCATAACATTAACTTATTTTTCATCTATTTTTAAAACCGTTAATAAAAAGTATACATGAAACATTTACTACAAATTAACAAAAGTAAATTGAGAATTATATACCTACCTAGCGAAAAAAGAAATTTAAAAACAAAACTGGAAAATGAAAGTAAAGTCACCGCTTTATGCTTGAAGGAGCAGTATCTCCTTGCTTTTTTCACACATTTTGTCAATAATAAGATTGCTGTCTATTTTGGTCAGAATGTCTCTTTCTGAGTTCAAGAACAATGATTCCAGATGTTCATCTGTAAGTCTTGAACGGAGTCTTGTTTTTATGTAACGCCACTAGCGTCTCTAACGGGGGGGAGGGGGGAGGGAGAGACATGTAAAAATGATCCAAAATGACCGAGATTAGAGTGAAATCAATATATTTCGAAATCGCTGAGATCATTAATGGTACCACCAAAGCCTAAAACAGAAAGAGCAAGGCCGTAGGCCGAGTAAAGACGGGATCTGGGGGCGGAGCATTGGGGGTGGGAGGGTTGATATATAAAAATCATCCAAAATGACCGATATTAGAGTCAAATTTAAAAATTTCAGGGTCCCTAAGATCATTATAATGACATTCCCAAAGCCAAAAACAGAAAGAACGAGGCCGCAGGCCGAGCAAATACTGGGATTTGGGGCGGAGCGTGGGGTTGGTAAGGGTGATATGTAAAAATCGTCCAAAATGACTAATATTAGAGTCAAATCTATATATTTAGGGGTAAATCCAATATCATTAATACCATTCCCACGCCGAAAACAGAAAGAGCGAGGCCGCAGGCCGAGCAAATACCGGGGTCTGGGGTGGAGCCCTAGCTGGCCAAAGTCTAGCGAATTTATAAAATAATTATGTACCTTTGTTTTTTTAAAAAAATGTGTTCAGAGAAGAAACTGTGCTCCTTCCCGAGGCTAAGACGGGTCTTAGCCCCTCCCGAGGAGGACGCAAAGGCACTGATGTGAGGAGGGCGCTGCGGCCATCGGGCCGGTACTTGATTATGGCCAGTCCACCCCTGACCGTGCCCCATTCGGTGTGAGCAATTTCACGTATGAAAAGAACATGGACATCTTATGTTACATTACACATTTCTGCTCGTTGTTACGCATACGAGTTTGTTGTGAAATTGCAGAATCTGCTTTTACGAAGAGTATAATGTCAGTTCGTTTATTGAATATTTCTAAGATGTGTAAAAGAAGGTCGATTCCAGACCTGGTTAACAACATTAATTTATATCGTTTTTGTTCGCTGATTAAATAAAAAATTATCAAAGTTTAAAAAAGCTTCTTCGTGCATTGGCTTATAATCATATGTTTAGAAGCAAACGTCAGCTACATTGTGTTATATGTGCTTACGTATTCGTTGTCAGTATCATTGCATATTGAACATATACAGTATTTAATTGTCAATAGTTTACTTTGAAAGGATATATTTATTCTTTGAGAAGGATAAAAGGGATGGGATGATGTGATTTTGGACCTAGTTAGTACCTCTCGTTTCCGTTCGTGGATTAAATAAAAAGATGACTCTTTGCTTAAATCTGATTAGTTCATTGTTCGAGCGATTTTTAAACGTTCAGCGTTTGTTGATCAGTAAGCGCTTCATTGATGGAAACAATGTTACCAGATTTTGAAAATCTAAACTGTTCCGATTCTTTTTCGAAACGGTTCCGCTGAGTGCAAGAATTTTCAAAACTAAAAATTTTCAAACTAAAAAAATTAAACTTTTTCAAAACGTAAAATTTTTCGAACTAAAATTTTCAAATCAAAAAAAGGTTAAAAATTTTCAAAACAAAATTTGAAACAAATCTTTCAAACAAAAGTTCAAACTAATAGATTTCAAATAAAATTCAAAACAAAATTTTGAAACAAATCTTTCAAACAAAATTTCAAACTAAAAGATTTCAAATAAAATTTTGAAACAAATTTTGAAAATCTCAAAATTTTAAACTAAAAAATCAAATCAAACTTTCTGGAACGAACTTTTTACACTTAAAATTTTCGAAATTAAAATTTCAAACCGAATTTGAAAACTAAAAACTTGCAAATCAAAATTTCAAACCAAAAGTATTAGATCTAAAAAGAATCGAACTCAAAGTTCAAACTAAAAATATTCGAACTCAGAAAGTTTTAAAATCAAAATTTGAAACTCAAGTTTCGAATTAAAAATATTTTCGAACTACAATTATCAAACTCAAATTTTCGAAAATCTTAACAGAGATTGAAAGTGATCACCTAAACAGATTTCATCGTAGATTGTGAATTGTTGCTAAAGTTGAAAGTGCAGTCAGTTTAACGACTTTTAGTTTACTGATTTGAATTTAAATTATCTTGGAGAAGTATTCAGGATTAAATTTGGTATATGATGATGAACCGTTTGGCTAGTCATTGCTAGTCATTTATTTCGTAACGGAACATTGAAATGAAGTCTCAAGCTCATCTCATAAGACAAACTTCTATCTAGTCAGCCCTAACTCACAAATCGTTTCGCTAGCCAAAGCCCGCTGGTAAGCCGTAACTTTTAGTAGTGTAACATAGTTTACGGTTTAAGATTTATATTGTCTTGAAAACGATTGAGTTCGTTTATGTAATGAACTCGTTGGCCAGCCATAGCCTGATTTCACATTGTAGCTCATGAAAGCAATCTTGTTGTAGTTGTTTAGCCGTGACCATTTTTCTGGACATAGCCTGTACGATCACCAGTAATTAAATACTACTTAGTTTAGCGACCATTAAGACGTGATTTAATAAATATTAGTCACTTTAACACTTGAACTTGTATGAAACTGAGAACAGCTTACTGATCAAAGCACAGAACGAACAAAATGCTAAGATGGACAGAATTTCATTCATGTGACGTCAAGCACGGAAGTATTTCCTTAGCTCTCACTCCTCTCGCTTGAAAGTACTAATCAGCATTTTAAAGGTTGAATGCATTACGATAAAAAATCTTTTCTTAAGCACATTTGAGAATTCAGTGGTTAAGTCCAGGTTCGATTTTCGGCGTTATTATTCGGATTTAAGTACACAATCCACAAAAGTACGTTCAAGTCTTATACAGCCTAAGGTCATAAACGTTTTTCAATCTTATACGTAAAATTGAAACAAATATTTGGTGTTTATAGGTACATTTATCAGTGGCGGCTGGTACTATATGTTGCATGGTTGTGCAACCGGATATTTTTTTAAATACTAAAAATATTTTTAAGTGTTAAAGTAGTGTATCAGTAAAAAATAAACCTTTGCTCTTGAGCGCAAAACAGTATTGATGCATTTCTGAAAAAAGTCAATTAAAAAACGAAAAGAAAGAGAGAGATTTACCTTTCCAGTGGCAGCGAACGTTGCCACTGGAAGCAGTAACATTGAGCATATGGCAACGAGCTCCTATCTCTTAACATGGGGAAGTGGATTTATTCTTGCAACGCTCCTATCTTCCCGTATTGGTCCCTTACGGTTGCATTTTTTCCGCAACTGGTCAGCTTCTGTAATAGTTACGAATTCCTCCGCTTAGCAGCGCTTGACTCAGTTGATAGGGTGAGGAAGATACAGACGCGTGGAAGAAAGAAGTTATTCACAAAACATAAACTCGCAAAGAACAAATATAAGTCTGGTGGTAGCAGGGACGGATCCAGGCTGAAAGTTTGGGGTCCGGTCGTTCGAAGTCAATAGATTTTATTTAACATTTATAATACAAAGGTGAAAATTCTTGGGATAAGATTTATTTTTTAAAAAAAATCCTATTCTGTGGGGGAAGGGGGGTCAATCGAGTCTCCAAGAAGAAAATGTCTTACTACGGGTCTAATTCCTAGCTCTGTGTCCTTCGTGCACATGATTCCGTGTTCGATTTCCGGCGGAGAGCATAAATTAATATAAAATCATTCACTTCCAATACTCATCTGTCTTCTTTAGCCTAATTTGCTGGAATGTTAAACTATTTTTTTTTAAATTTTCAAAGGAAAACATCTTAGATTTCATGCTTCTTTACAGACAAAAAAAAAAAAAAAAACGTGGTTTCTGAAAATGGACTTTTTGTTCCGTATATTTATACAAAGAAATGCTAACAAAATGCGTATTGTCGGAGGAGAGAGGTGTTTCTGGACCCCAAAGAAAATAAAGCGGAAAATATTTGCGGTAGCGATGCTTTCTATTCAGAGAAACTTGGCGAGCAGCATTTCAAATTTCAATAAAGTCATAGAAAAATTTGAAGCCCGAAAGATCGAAGAAAGACCTTCCATTCTAAAATAATGCATAGTTTATATAATTAAATAATTTTGTTTAACTGCGTGCATGCAATTTTCTTGCTTTTTTTCTTCTTTTCAGATTAACGCCATCATTCATGGCTTACAGCACATACTATATATTCGATTTATCTCGTGTTCAATAACATGAGTGTAGAGGTTTTGTATATAAATAGTGTATAAACGTACATTGATAGTGGTTGTTTGAAAAAAAGGAAATAGCTTATATATTAAATTAATATTCGAGAAATAATTTAATCAATAATATACAAATAGAGCTTAAAAGACTTTCCTCTTCATATTTCCTGAATATTTCTTGGATAGGACTCAAGAATGCTGGGGGAGGGGAACACTTGCGCGTACCTACATACCTTTGATATTGCAACATTGCAACCGGTGCTTGTACAGACTACGAGCCGCTACTGACATTTATGATGATTCGAATTTCACTTTGAACTGCAGGTCCACGTCTTATACAGCCTCGGTATTGTTGAGACAACATAAAACATTTATGGTGGTTCAGATTTTATCATTCACGTCTTATGCAGTCTAAGAACACAAGGTTTACGTCCTCAGTACTGTCAAGAGAACAAAAAACACTCGTGGTGGTTCAGATTCTATCGTTCAAGTCTTAGACAGCCCTAGTGACACAAAACTTTAATTAATCAATTTTACACGTAAAAGAGAAATGAAATTAAATCTTTCAGTTTTACGTCTTACGGTTATGCCAACTAGGCTAAAGAAGACGATGATGATGAGAAATAAATGTAGTGATGAATTAAATATAGTGGGGAGAACCTTGAGAAAACCCACGCACACGGCGTTTTGTTCACCAGAAAGCAACTTGGCGTTAGCTAAGATCGAACAAGGGACCTTACACACTTCTGTCATTGAGTCATCACGACGTAAAACACAAACAAAATATTTGATGGAGATAATGATATACTTAACATGAAACAAGCAAGGTCACTGAGTTGAGGAAGATCATTTTGCAGGCCTCAGCTTTTCTCGGAGAGCAGATACCACAACAATAATTTTAAAACCATTCATGAAAAAGACTGTTGTTTAGACTAACATCACGCACACACACACACACACACGACACACACACAAACACACAATGTTGTTTATTACAGTACATACTGATTACATTTTTTTGAATACAAATGTATTACTTGTATTGATTTCAATGAAAATGTAATTAAGTTTTAGCAGAAGGCACAGACTGTTCGTGCAGTACTTTTATCGTATAAAACTTCACTTAAAATAGTGAGCGTCAGCAGGATCAAACTAGAATCATTTTCCCATTAGATGCACTTGTTCACTTTTATGAAATTGTTTTCCAGCCGGAATCGATCTTCTTATCAATGTTATTTAATACAAATCACTCGTATTACAGCACCACGGTACAAAACAATATCAGATCAAAACGATAAATCGTTAATTTCTTTTACACAAGGAAAGCCGAACCATGGCATCGTAACAGTTTTTTTCTTCATTTACAATCTTATGAGGGAAGCTCTTCCACATAGTAAATTGAATTCAATGTAGCATCATTCACTACTGGCAAGATCTCTCATGAAATAAGTAACAGGATTTCACTGATAATCCCATGCAAACGACGGGAAGCACTCTAAAGGAATCGAACTGAAAACCTCTTGCACCAGAAAAAAATTGGATTCAATGCAACATTATAGCATCACTAGGTAACACGGTTCCGTAGGAAATCACTATTGCAGTAAACGACAAGTTCAATGTTATAAACACAGGACTGATATCTTAGTAACTAAGCACCAGTAACACAATTTAAAGAGAGAGAATGCAATATGACAGAGCTGAATGATGTCATAAAGAAAAACTGCAAATTCTGCATTCTTCATCTATGACAAAGAAACTATGATACTGAAGTAATGAAATTCATTTCGTTACGAAACTTGTGCAAGAAGCCGCTCCACTCTTTCGTCATCTTCGCCTTCGCATGTGACTTTTTAAATGCAATTTCAATATGACAGTACCTGACTTAATATTTTAAAGGGTTTGCAATGTAAATGGAAAAATGGTTCATTGCTTTTAACAACTAAGCAGACGTCGATTTTGAGGTCCGAGATCCCAGCTCATAAGATATGAATCGATGTGCTAAACGAAATATGTCATTTTCTTAAAGTTATTCAAAAATCTACACCTTTGCGAAATCGATCCGGAGTTCGACTCCAGGTAAGGAAACACACATTTTTGTTTGTTCTAAAGCAGGGTGTCTTAACATTTAATGGTTCAGATTTCACCTTATTTCACGTCTTAATGGTCGCTAAACTAAGTAGTATTTCATTACTGGTGATCGTACAGGTTATGTCCAGAAAAAATGGTCACAACTAAACAACTACAACAAGATTGCTTTCGTGAGCTACGATGTGAAATCAGGCTATGGCTGGCCAACGGGTTCATTACATAAACGAACTCAATCGTTCTCAAGACAATATAAATCTTAAACCGTAAACTATGTCACATTACTAAAAGTTACGGCTTACCAGCGGGCTTTGGCTAGGGAAACGATTTGTGAGTTAGGGTTGACTAGATAGAAGTTTGTCTTATGAGATGAGCTTGAGACTTCATTTCAATGTTCCGTTACGAAATAAATGACTAGCAATGACTAGCCAAACGGTTCATCATCATATACCAAATTTAATCCTGAATACTTCTCCAAGATAATTTAAATTCAAATCAGTAAACTAAAAGTCGTTAAACTGACTGCACTTTCAACTTTAGCAACAATTTACAATTTACGATGTAATCTGTTTAGGTGATCACTTTCAATCTTTGTTAAGATTTTCGAAAAATTTGAGTTTGATAATTGTAGTTCGAAAATATTTTTAATTCGAAACTTGAGTTTCAAATTTTGATTTTAAACTTTCTGAGTTCGAAAATTTTTAGTTTGAACTTTGAGTTCGAATTTTTTAGTTCAAAATTTTAGATCGAAAACTTTTGGTTTGAAATATTAAGTTCGAAACTTTTGTTTAAAAAATTTCGTTCCAGAAAGTTTGGTTTTATTTTTTTAGTTTTAAAAGTTTTAGATTTTCAAAATGTTTCAAAATTTTATTTGAAATCTTTTAGTTTGAAATTTTTGTTTGACATTTTTTGTTTAAATTTTTTTTAGTTTGAAAATTTTGTTTTTCAAAATTTTTAGTTTTGAAAATTCTTGCACTCAGCGAAACCGTTTCGAAAAAGAATCGGAGCAGTTTAGATTTTCAAAATCTGGCAACATTGTTTCCATCAATGAAGCGCTTACTGATCAACAAACGCGGAGCGTTTAAAAAATCACTCGAACAATGAACTAATCAGATTTAAGCAAAGAGTCATCTTTTTATTTAATCCACGAACAGAAGCGAGAGGTACTAACTAGGTCCAAAATCACATCATCCCATCCCTTTTATCCTTCTCAAAGAATAAATATATCCTTTCAAAGTAAACCATTACACACTATTTGACAATTAAATACTGTATAAACAATTTAATATGTTCTCTCTTATCAAAAAGCTTAAGAGGAGTGCATTAAGGTACGCATATCCTCATTATATGTAAATAAAGTGACAGTAAACTCTACTTTGAAGAGCTCACACAACGTCTATGTAGAGCATAAATCCAAAACAGCACAAAAATTTGTTAATATCAGTCATATAAGCTCTCATCGAGAATCAAACTCATGACCTTCGGAAACTAAATCTAGACAGTGCATGCCTATAACATAATAAAGAAAATACATGAGGTAAGAAAGGTTCCCAAATTATATCTTTAGCAATTTTAGGTGATCAAATACTAAAATTAGTTCTGGAGACCATGACTTTGGTTCTGCCAAATTAATCCACCAATCATGAAATTTTATGTTCGTTCATGTACCCATGCTCTATAAAAGCCTATACTCATAACGTCATTATTATTTATCCACGAACGAAAACGAAAGGTAGTAACAAGGTTCAGCTCATCACTTCCCTTTTACCTTCTCTAGGAATGAATGTATTCTCTCAAAGTAAACCATTACACATAAATGTTCATAAGAAATAACTCCTCAATGTTATCTCGTTACAGAAGTATGATTAATCGTTATTACAATGAACCAATCAGTTTTAAGCAAAAAGTAAATGTGGCGTCACAGACGAAAACAAGAGGTACTAACTAGGTCCAAAATAACCTCATCTCATCCCTTTTCTCCTTCTCAAAGAATGAATATATTTTTTCAAAGTAAACCATTACACACTATTTGACAATTAAACACTGTACTTGTTTGCACAAACAATGCCAACGATACTGTGAAAACGAATACGTAAGCATATGTAACACGATATAGTTGACGTTTCCTTTTCAACATATGATTATAAGTCAATGCAGAAGGAAGCTTTTTAAATCTTTCCAACAGTTTTATTTAATCCACAAACGAATACAATATAAATTATTATTGTTAAACAAGTCCGCGATAGCCCCTCCCCCTCTTTTATGCGTCTCAAATAAATGTATACTTTCCTGGACACACATTTTGACAATTGAATATCGTGGTTCGAGTCCCATAAGTTCCATGAATGAAAACTAAACCTTAACCAAAATCAAGTATTCCTCCCAAAGTTTTCGAGTTAAGTTGATTTTGAGTTTAACGTCCCGTTCAGCAGCGAGGATAGAACCTACTAACTAACGTCAAATCCAAACCGCATGAGCTCCTTCCGGGAATCGAACTCTGGTCTCCCACGTTAAAGGCTCATATGCTAACCGGTTAGCCACGGAGGAACTCCAAAGTTTTCGAGTTTCATATTAATACTAATACTAATTTATACTATTACTGGGGTCTACTAATTCATAATGTAATAGATCATCAAGAAAGAGGTCAAACCTTGTTTTAGTAATTTTATACCCATAAAAGAGAACGAAAAAGCCATCATAACCTCCAAGCTAAAAATCCCAGTTCAGTGACGTCAAACGAACATATTAGCTCGAACCAAATACCTCTAATTCATTCATACCAGTAGGGGTGCGGTGGCTCAGTGGTAGAGCGTTCACCTCTGCTGTATGTGGTCCCTGGTTCAAACCCCGCGAAAGTAGTTTTGTAGTGGGCAACATTATGCTCGGGATACTCCAATTTTCTCCCACACTTTCTTTCATTTCTTATCGTCACCGTCTCCTTTAGCCTAAACGGCATAACGTGGGACGTAAAACTAAAGATTTCATTTGCACCAGTGTAAATCCCTCTCATCAAAGGGATAACAATCTCCAAATGTTATGCCATAAAAGGGAACGAAAAATAAAAAGCATTCGTAAACCTGTACTATTTCATAACGTAATGAATCATCAAGACCAAATTTTTAGTAATTTTAAAGGATCATCATAACATCTGATCCAAAACTCCCAATTCAATGACGTCATAGCAGGGCCAAGGTACCTCTGACTCATTCGCACAAGCGTGCATGGCCCCTGAATAAGCATATGTAAAATTTCAATAGGTGACGCAATCCCGGGCCAAAGCATCCCCGATTCATTCACTATGGTCCATGGTGGCCCCAAATTGGATAATCAAGAATGCGATAGAGTGGGGCCAATACTACTTCTGTACTAGCTTAGACATTCCATCAGCATAAACATCTCCTGCCTGTGCCTTGAGGCAACCTGTGAACGCATTTTTCAGTTCCTCATCATCACCAAAGTGCTGAGATCAAAGTCACTTCTTCATATGGATGAAGAGATTGTGAAACGTCAATTTTCACGAATTTTTCCATTAATTTTCTGAATGAGTTCCTCAGTGACCACAGGTGGCGGAGGGCGTGTCACTCCTCTCCCCGTCATGAATGTTTATTCGTCCACTTTTAAATGAACGAACCCATTGACGAACAAGTTCTTCACTTATCACACTTGGTCCATACACGGCACAAGGTTCCCGATGAATAGCTGCTGCCGAATATTGTTTTGTTGTAAGAAAACGTGTAACATTTCCAACCTCGCGCTTGGCGAGGTCTTCTATTGCAACACACATTTTGAGATGTTACAAAAGTGGAACTAATAATCAGACAACTTTCATTCTACCACAGCTAGATGCAGACTGATTTACCGCGCACGTCTGTGTAAAGATGGTAGCGCTGCCCCTTATACCTCACGCACAGTGACCAATCGGAGGTTACTTTCCGAAGGCGCCTAGTACTTCAGAGTCCGCTCTTATATAAAAAATAGTCCTGGAAAGGGACACTAAATCCAAACTAATTAATTAACCTAACACAGTAACAAATATGTCACAATGTGTCGTAGAAAAATGAGAATAAATATGTAGTACACGTAAGTTAGGATTTGGAATATCAGGTTGTCGAAAATATATTGAACATTGGAGGTCAAAATGGAGAAGACATTTCTTGCCATTTAAATACATTACAAGAAACTTTCAAACAACCCATGGGTCAGATAACTGTGAGTACAAATAGAAAACAAGTAAGGGTTTTGAAGGAACCACGTAACTGCACACGTTACAGTGGCCATTTTTTTTAAACAATACTTCATTGAGATTTCACGACCATATTTTCATTTGTAATATTTCGATCTTTACTACGTCAAGATAAATATTTTAAAAGATTAAAACCTATTTATGTCTTTTCATCCCTCTTTATCTTCAATTTACGCTTGCAAATGGAGCAAAATTAATAATTCAACCTCATCTCCTTTAAGAGGAAGTGTGTTGCTCCTCAGCTTGACTGATATATATTTTCGCACGCGCTTCAGTCTAGTCAAAGGATTGTTATTTAATTGGATGCGGAGGAAAAATACTTCTTTTGTTTCTGAATAAGTAATTTTACACAGATGCAGAAATTTAGAAGCTTTTACAAACAGCAGCTACGAAGCTCTTCCTCAGCTTTCAGCCTTTATCAACAAGGACTTTATTTCTTGTTGTGGTTTTGAAGGGAAATATGAGAGATTGTCTCTTCCCTGAGTTTTGGTCACAGGTCGATTCTTCGGTGAGTACCTCATAAGTTGCTATGAAGTGTAGATCAGGATGCGCCTGTTTCTTGAAGGATCCAAGTCTTCCTCCCTGTCTATCACTGGTTAGAACAATCCACACTGAATCTCTGCCAGACTTCACCAGGAGATATCCCTCCTACGATTGTAGCCTCACAATTCTTCGTACAAGTAGGATATTGGGATAAGCTCATTTCGAAACCGAACCGAAGTTCTGAGTGTCTCCCACTTATACCTGCAGGTGGAGGAAATTCCTCTAGCAAGTAGAACACTACCATCCTCAGAGCATACAGCACCCAAGTGTTGAGGCCAGCATACACTCCGCTTGGTATCAAAGCACCAGCTGCCGAATCTCAAAGTCCCGAATCAACAAGAACAGTTTATATGTCGCTTGTTAACAAAATTAAGGGGCACTACTGCAAACCTAAAAGTGTTAGGAATCAATATTGCTTATTAAAGGGACAAGAAATTGATAACCAAAAGACAGTCGCAAATATGCATTATAAATATGAATTTGAGATATGGGTAATTACAAAGTGAGTCGTAGGTCTTGCAATGTACACAACGACAAGTGAGTCGTATACTGATACACAACGTACCCACAGTTTTCACAATATGATGGATGCAGGTTGAAGCATTCAAAGTATAGCCCCTCGTGTTGAACTGTCTTCAGCCAACTTACTCCCAGTTCCTCGATTCCTCGTCAATACCGTCTTGTCCTTACAGGCAAAGAAGTTAGTCACTGCTGTTTCCATCTTCTGCTGGTTGGTGAAGCGCTGTGATTTCAGGAAGTGCATCATGGACCGAAATAGAGTCCAAGTTCAGAACTATATACTGAATGTGATATGGATGTCATGAAGTTCCTGAATTTTTTATTGCTTTTTTTTTCGAGTCGAATGTAATTTGCGATATCCTGCTGCAGCATGGTGTGATTTCGGTACACCAATGCAGGATATTTTTGACATAGTGCAGCACACATTCAATCCAACTGTCAGGATTGATGGTACGACTATTAAAAACAAACTTAAAGTGGATTATTCCCGCGTAGTTCCACCATACACAAAGTATGACTGTATGCTAAAACTGCCCTGTTTGATGAAGTTTGGAAGTTGGTCCTTGATTAACTACTGTTTTAGCACATTCGATACCAATTTTAAAACACACACAAACTTTTCATCGCAACTAGCAATTCTTGTCTGGAAAAGTACATCACGCGGATTTTTCAGCAACTGTCGCACACATCTACTCTCCTTTATGCCTGAACTGCGATGAACTCATGTTTGACAATGTGGCAGCTCCGGATTGTTTCCCGAGTTTGTGAAGGTGACGCACAGTGGGGCGAAGGCGGACAAAATGGAATGTCATGAAAGTGACAATTTGGGCGATAATCTATACGTTTTCTATAATAAATGAACTGAGGAATCCGGTTGTGATAATCATTTTGCAATTAGCATTCTTTTGCAATTAGTAAATTGTATTTAAAACGCAACAATGTTGAATTTGTTGAGTTTACGTAGGTTTATTGAGAGGTAAAATACAATTTTGCTTTATGGAAAAAAATAGCTGACCCAACGTGACTGATGTGAATACAGGCAAGCACGCGACAAACAATTGATTCGCCAAAAAAGTTACATGGGAGAGGTAATTTGAGCAAAATAGTGAATTTTTCAAGGAATTGCACACATGTCTAGGCCTATAAAAAAGCTCTGCTGAACTCCGCTCTAATTTAAACGTTTTCATGAAACTACTGTAGTAAACTAATATCTCTGTAAATTGCATCACAATTAGTGCTCTCAACGGGTCGGGTCGGGTCGGATTGAAGACCGACCCGACCCGACCCGACCCGTGACCCGAATTGACTGACCCGAACCGTCATCCGATCTGATTGACCTGACCCGATAACCCGACCCGAGCTGACCCGGTTGACCCGACCCGACAACCCGACCCGAATAACCCGACCCGAATAACCCGACCCGACAACCCGACTCGAATAACCCGACCCGACAACCCGACCCGAGCTGACCCGACCCGACCCGTTTGAGAGAACCTGTTTTACCTCGAAATGCTTTAATTACAATTTTATTTACACAGACAATTCTAACATAGAAGATGATATTAACGATGCTATTTGTATATACGAGTTGTCACAAAAACTAATTACGCTAGGAAACTAAAACTATCCTCAAACTGTCTTTCTTAGCTAACTTTTACAAGTGGTAGTAATTGAAACTCACATGAGTATATGGTAACATCTCACCCGAAGTCCAAGGTTAATCTCTTTGCACATGGCTAAAGAAAAAAGAACGTCTCTGTTGCCTCCGTTTTCACTCTCCCCCTCTGCCAGCCTGAATCCCCATTATATTACCAAATGTTATTAATCTTTAATTTCAAATTAAGTGCTTTATGATTTTTTTTTTTTTTTTTTGCAATTATAAAGTCTCATTAGTTTCTATCACCGTTGTCCCTTAGGACAAGTTATTATAACAAAGGAAAAACATATTAATGGTTCCTCTTGATTACTTTTCAAGGCTTTTTCTTATAATTCACTTAAGCACTATCACTTTTTTTTTTTTTTTACAAATTATCATATCCATTTATCCCCTTTTTTTCATAAAATCTGTTTTCAACACATTATATTATCATGCGGTATTAAAACAAATCTGGAACTTCTGATATTTATTTACCTCCATCATTCCATCCGGAAAATTAGTGTGATCTGTACACGAGGGAATGTTTTCGGGCAGCTAAAATTAAGATTACTGGTGCCATGCTATAACTTTGAGTTTCGCCTTATCTCAAGTAGATGCAGACATGTCAGAAATGTCAGAAGGTTTGATCCTTGTAGATACACTAGTTCAAACGCTGTCCAAGATGAGGTCTGGTAACTATGACTCTCAACGAACAATATTCGAACAAATTTATCAAGAATGTTTGGAGATGTGCAAAGAAAATGGTCTCGAATTCCAGAGCCGGAAACAAATAGAATATAGGGGTTCCTCGTGGAAACGAACTAGACATCCGCCATCGAAATATCACAAATTCATTTTGGATGAATCTTTTCCTTCATTGGATGCAGAAAACGAATTTTCTAAAGATAATATATCTATCAAGAGACATTTTTCTCCCTACTATTGATAGACAATCTCTGATATGGAAAACCGCTTTGTTTCATGTTGCAAAATCATCAGATCAATCACCACTCTACATCCAAAAAGTAAAAACTTTTTAAAATTACAACATTGTCGAGCCTATAGCCCAGCATTATGGAGTGATCTGCAAACATGAAAGTGAGAACTCAAAATCCTCCCAAACACAATTAATAGAGCAACCCAAAAACATAAAAAGCATATAAAGCATAACAGCAATTTACACATATGGTTGGTACCTTGAACATGATTGTGATTGTCTAAGGTCCAGAAGAAACTAGTTTTAAAAGCATAATTTTAGAAAATAAAGCATAAAGCATAATTTAAAATATATAGCACAATTCTTGGAAAATTCTCTTTAACTGAAAGTTTAACATACTGTGTTAATATTTTTTAAAACCAATATTTACAATGCAAAATCATTGAGAACATAACAATGCAACAATGAAAAGCGTATTTTCATTTCTGTAAACTTTTCGGTGTAATCCTTTGATGTGGAGAAAAGAAAAAAAGTAAAAGAAGAAATTTTTCCGCCAATAATGAATAGTATGCAAGAACTCCATACTATATTGTTATGTTGACTTTTTGAACTTAAGTACTTTCTGTACTTTTTGGTGGCATCTTTTACTTTCCCTTTCTGTATATATGTACCTGTAAGGCGCACACAAATGATAGAAAAAATTTATTCGAGCAAACCACATCTCTTTACAATGAATTAAGTAGAAAGTTCATTAAATATGAGAGAAACTAGTTGCAAGAAAATATCAATAAATACATCAAGATATTTAGAATATTTAAGGTTTAATAAATATTATACATTATACACGATTAATGTAAAATAATCATTGAAATTAACAATAAAGCATATTTAAAAAAAAAGCATAATTAAACAAGAAATAAAGCATAATGGGGGTTGCTCTAACAATTAAGTTGTATGAAGACGAGAAGAAAACCAAAGATGATTCCTTAATGAATTTCGTTGATCTTCTTGTGCCTACAAAAACGCATTCCTAGAAACCTACAAGCTAGGTATCATCTCTGTGATTATATCAGTTTCTAGTGCTACATGTGAAAGGTCATTCTCTCCTTTGAAAAGATTAAAGACTTGTATACGCAATTCAATGACTCATGATAGGTTGAAAAACTTAGTGTTACTTTATATTGAGAAGAAAATTGCTAAATCGTTAGATCTTTAACAAGTTGTGGATATGTTTGCTGTTGCCCACACGAATAGAAAGATCCTCTTCAAGTAGAGGCATGAACCTATAAGTTATTTTCCTTACCTGTAAAAGTGTGTTTGCTTCCACTTAAGTCAACCAGCTACACATATTTTAAACGCCATGATTAAATAACTATTTACTTATATTAGAAATCAATTGCATTAATGAATCCTAGTTGTTTGAGGTACTAAATTCTTATATTTTCCCTGTTTTCCAAAGAGTAAAATCATGAACCACAAAGATGGAAACATTCACCTTGAATACACACACACACACACACACATATATATATATATATATATATATATATATATATATATATATATATATATATATTGGAGATGGTCCCCTCAAAATCCTCTTGGGCCCTTCATTGCCCTCCCCCTGAAAAAAAACTCTAGCTACGTTACTGGACACCATGCACCAGAGATGAATTCTCTACCACTGAGCCACCGCGGCCCTGCTTGGGCTTGGTCGTCCATATCCAATATCTCTTTTGGTGTTGCTTAAACAACTTCTAGTTTTGTTCTAAATTCAGACTCCATATTGGCGTAGATATTAATATTACAGTCGATTGGTAAAATCAATCTTACACATTTAAAAATTAAAGTACACACAAGTACAAAAATAAGCATTTATCATAAAAACACTAGCCGCAAGTGTTCAAAATAGATTTATGGTTTCTATAAAATCAATTGAAAATTGCTATTTTTAATTAGGCAGCTAGTGAAAAACAGCAGCTTTCGACTCCAGCCGAATTTAAACTCAACCTAAACTCAGTTGACCAAAGTGAACTGACCCGACTGACCCGACCCGACAACCCGACCAAGTTGACCCGATAACCCGACCCGAGTGACCCGACCCGATAACCCGACCCGAGCTGACCCGACAACCCGACCCGAGTTGACCTAACCCGACCCAATCCGAGCTGACCCGACCCGTTTGAGAGCACTAATTCACAATATGCCGTAAAATGTAGCCATAGCACCGTTGTAAGCTGGCTGACTGCATTAAGAAAACCCAGTTCCCTTAAAGCAACATTGTAGGAAGTATAAATAGGGCCGTGTGCAGTGAGTACTATAAAGTCAATTGGCTGTCATGAAGTTTCTATTTAGTAGTTACAGTAGTTGTTTCAGAGAGAGTGTGCGTTCTTTCCGCATAATGGAAGAAGTAATAAAATATGCCGAACTTTGTGAAGTGCTACTTACAGGTGGATCAGTGGAGTGTTTTATTCGCGAAAGATATCAGCACATGCATGAAGATAAACTTTCTCGAATTTGTGATGAAATAAAGAAAAGATTTTTGCTGCATTATGTACAAAAACTAAAAATAGTTAATCACAGTAAAACATTTTCGCAAGAAGTATCGCGAATGGATGAATATTGAATTTGTGATTAGTTTCCCCAGTGGTGATGCTCATTCGCCGAAGTCTTCCAATCCTGTTGGAAGGCCTAAAAAGTGTTTTGAAGATTGTTGTGAGAGAAGTAAAAGACGTAAAGTTCACGATTTAAGAGCATCACATTCCAAAAGCGTAATAGATGCTGCTGCTTCCTCGCATTCAGGAAACACATCGGAAAGTTTCAGTGCTGATTTTGCATTATCAATCTTTACACAGGCTAAGCTTTCCAAATATCAATACGAGGTAATCATAGCTGCCACAAAAGAAAAAGGGTTCAATATTTTCCTCAGCTATAAAAAAATCCAGCGCGCAAAGAAAGATTGTCACCCTAATATCAAAATTACCGAGACCTCCGCAGATGTCCCGCTTCACCTTCGTCGACGCGACACTGTCGATCACTCAGGTATCAATTCATGAAAGAGACACCTGAAATAATAAAACTGAGAAATTGAGGGTTGAAAGGGAAATCAAAATCTTGCAAGAAACACGATTAAACCTAGGGCCCAACTGTATCACTGTAAAACATGTTTTACATTTGACAATGTTGGACGGAAAAGTTGCTCAACATATTGGTGAGACATCTGCAGCAAGTAACTGCCTCATTTGTGGGGCTCGCCCATCGGAGATGAACGACATATCGAAATTTGAATGAAGCAATCTAATGAAAAAGGACTGAAGCTTGGGATTTCGCCTCTTCATGCTCGAATCAAGTTCATGGAATATGTACTACATCTAAGCTACAATCAACAATTTAAGTCGTGGAGGACTACGAAAGATACTCTCCCAATCAAAGAAGCTGCAAAGAAACGCATCCAACAACGATTCATGAATGAGCTCGGGATTAAAGTTGATGTCGTAAAACAGGGTTATGGTTCGACGAACTCCGGAAATACCTCCAGGATATTCTTCCGACATTTTTCTCTAACAGCAGAGATTACACACATAGAAGAAAACTTGATTCGCCGGCTTGGTATAATACTGGAGGTAATTAACAGCAACTCTGCAATTGATTCAGATAAATTTAGATTGTACACAGCGGAAACAGCTAAATTAGCTATGCAATTATATCCGTGGTACTATATGTCTTCCATAGTACACAAAGTATTGATACATGGGGCCGAAATAATACAAGCTGCAGATCTGCCTATCGGGTTACTTTTAGAGGAAGCGCAAGAAACTCTTCATAAAGATTATAAGGATTACAGGCTTCACCGCACAAGAAAATGTTCCCGCCACCAATGAAGATGCGTTCCATAAAATCCTCGAGTCATCAGACCCATACATAACTTTCCTGAGGCCCGAACTAAAGAAGAAACATCTTCTTCTAAGTACGGAAGCTACAGGATTATTCATTTAGATTTTCTTTCAAAAACACTTGTCTTTTCAGTTCCTCCTGTAAATTATTTTTAAAGTGTGTTATACATAAAAGAAGAATATATATTTTTTACACCGTTGTTAATAGAATGAACAGCCTTTTCTCGACATGAATAAAGCAAGTTGTTTTTTCACTTTCAAAATATACAAAAATCGTTTTTGAAGACTGCAATCTATTTTGTAATTTCCAAGTCACGGACTTATCAAAACACTCATATAAATGTACAGTTTCTTTGTATTATAATTAAGATATAAAATAACACAATATTGTGTTTAGCACACTTTTTTGTATATGTTATTTCTCTATGATTTACTTATTCTACAATATTATGCAGAGTCGGGCTTCCTCAAATTCTACTTTTTTAGATATTTTCGACCAGCATCATCCATTATATGCATCAGAAGTTCACACAGCTCAATTTAATGCTCTGTTTGCGAAGATATCTCGCAAAATCTTGAGTGCAATCAGTCGTAACGTTCCGGAAATGGTTTCATTTGATATAAGGGAGCACACCATCGTGTGTTTCTTCTACCAATATTACACTATTATCGAGAATTTTGTCCGTAAAACGGGTGTTTGGCGCCACTGTGTGACGCACTATAGTGGGCTGGGGCATGCCAATTTGGTTTGTTAATTATTGTGTGCTGGTGGATAGTTTTTCCTCAATGGCGTGTCGTATGAACTCAAAATATGTTATTCTGGAGCGACCGGGCCTTGATTGATTTTCATTTCTAAAACCTGTACGAAATTTTTGGAACCAATGGGTTCTTGTGTTGTGGTTCACTGCTCCTTCCTCTTTCGCATTGCAAATATTTTGGGTTGCTGCTGCAGCGTTATATCGGAGTTCGAACTCATACAGTACCAGACGATAGTGAGCACTCATCGTTATTGCCACCAAAAACCGACTAAATATACTGATAGAATGTCGGCCTCCGTGTTAGATGGTCCACTTGCCACGTTACCTCTTTGGACAGTTTAACCTTGTATTTATGGTAGATTACAGTGTACAATAAAGCCTGCTATTTGGGTTCTGGAAATATTCCAAGACTTATGACTTATCTTTGTATCATACTTTTCATGTTTTACACGTTATTCCAAGATGAAAATGCACAAATACTCGTATTATGACCGTCTGCAAAGTGAGGCAAGGAGAAGCAATTAACAAATCCCATCCCTTGGATTTTCGAAAGAATAACTTTTGCAGAGCAAGTCGTTACAAGGTTCTCCAAGAAGGGATTTCATCGACTGCAATTCCTGTTTGGTGAAAATTTATAATGATATATAAGTAGATCATTTGTAATTGATTGTTTGATTGATTGGGATTTAATGGGGACGTCAGCAACGAGACTATTTGTTCCCTTCTCGATCAAAACACATACTGTAAGAAAAAGTTAAAATCTATAATATAAAAATATCCCAAAAAGCTGCTGAAAAAAGATAAGTAAAACACTAAAAGAAGATATAAAATAATAAATATATGAGAACAATTATATAGTAATAATAAATATTAAATATACAATAACAATAGATAATAAAGATAGAACAATACCAATAAATAGTAAAAATAGAACAATAACAATAAATAGCGAAGAAAACAATAAAAAGTCGTACTTTAGTTAGACCTAGATGTCAAGTCGTGAACGTGACCACTTTATATTTGGGTGTTTAATTAGAAATTATCTACTAGGGTGGGTCGAAAAAAACGATTTCTTTCAAATCAATTCTAATAGTGCAGAAAAGTTGGACCATCTATCGAAACGTGTAAGTGTAAATTTTTTTGAAATCGCGTAATATCTTCAGTTCGCGCATCCAGATTAAAGTTTTACCAAATTGTCAAAAATCGTACTTTTTTGGAACACCCTGTACAGAACACAGGTTGCTTCTGATAGTTGTGGTAGAGCGCTAATTCTCAAGTAGGCATGTAACAATACACAGAAGAAAAGAAAATCAACATCGGATAATATCTTCAGTTCTTGCTCTAAGGTCAAAATCTCGTGAAATTGTAAAAAAATCGTACTTTCTGGAAGACCCTGTATAAAGTAGTTTATGTTGTTATAGTTTTAATATGGCTGTTATATTTTTCCCAACCATGCGGGAATATTCAGAAAAAAGAAAATAGAAATTGGATAGTATATTCAGTTCGTGTATTGAAACTTAAAAATCGAAAATTTTACGAAAGGAATCATTTTCTGTTTTCGATCTGAGCGTGCAGCTCTTCGCTCATTTCTGATCTTAGAAATGACCCAGAACTCACCACGAGGAGGTGGCTGCATTTCGAATTCCACCCAAACCCTTTCCAACCATTGTAGAAGTTTCAAATGTATTTCTTTTGTATTTCGGGCATAACTTTAAAATCAGACTTCTTACTAAAATCTGGCATTATAGAGCGTGACAAAAGTGTGGTCCGAATAAAACCATCTCTGTTTAAGGAGCCACACACTTTTGTAGCAGCCTGTGTTACAAGTTTAACACATCTTTCTACGGACTGCGTGTGACATGAAAATTTTATGTAGTCAAACTCTGTTAGTTCTTTTGTCTTTAGAAATGACAAAATACTCGCTATTGTTACATGGGCCATTTTGGTGGTGATGAAAGTTTACACGTTGACCAATTTATCAATTCGGTATAGTCAGTTGTTTCAAAATTGAGATCAGGTGGTAAAAAATTTCTCACACTTTTACCTGACGGTAGTTGATTCCTTGATTTCAACAATCTTCTGAAAGCTACTCTCTTATGTGTTTCCGTTCATTACATTTTAATGAGTTACCTTTCAGACATCTTTTCGAGTATCTAGATGGTGACACGTCAGGCCCCAAATCATTTTCTGGAACTATCGCCAAACAATTGAAACACTGTGAGCAGCTTCCTGTTGTTGATTATAAGAATAGTGAGACCGAAGATATCTCCGTAAAAGAAAATGACCTGAGCAAAGACCAAAAATATATTCTTCATATTGTTAGAGCTATAAACAGCGGCGAGTGTCCAAGTGATCTTGCAGTAAAGGATCCAGGCCCAATAAGTCATTCAAGGTGGCTTACTATAGCGAATCGTTTTTTAAGGTTATATATTTCGACGGAATATCCATTTGAGCTGAAGACATTGGCGACTTACATTGTAAAAACATATGCGCCAGCTTGGTTTGCTATTAAACAAAATTCGTCTGTAAAACATGATGCAAAACGTGTGTTTACATTGATTCAGACATCACGATATCTACCGGAAAGTTTATTAGAAATTATCGATCCTGTAATACAGCGAAAAGCTTTTATTGCGCACCCTGAAAACCTTATTTTGGGCATGGCGATGGATGAACGCAAACACATAAGAAAATTAGCTTCCAGAAGATTGTTGAAATCGAGGAATCAACCACCATCAGGTAAAAGTGTGAGAAATTTTTTACCACCTGATCTCAATTTTGAAGCAACTGACTATACCGAATTGATAAATTGGTCAACGTGTAAACTTTCATCACCACCAAAATGGCCCATGTAACAACAGCGAGTATTTTGTCATTTCTAAAGACAAAAGAACTAACAGAGTTTGACTACATAAAATTTTCATGTCACACGCAGTCCGTAGAAAGATGTGTTAAACTTGTAACACAGGCTGCTACAAAAGTGTGTGGCTCCTTAAACAGAGATGGTTTTATTCGGACCACACTTTTGTCACGCTCTATAATGCCAGATTTTAGTAAGAAGTCTGATTTTAAAGTTATGCCCGAAATACAAAAGAAATACATTTGAAACTTCTACAATGGTTGGGAAGGGTTTGGGTGGAATTCGAAGTGCAACCACCTTCTCGTGGTGAGTTCTGGGTCATTTCTAAGATCAGAAATGAGCGAAGAGCTGCACGCTCAGATCGAAAACAGAAAATGATTCCTTTCGTAAAATTTTCGATTTTTAAGTTCCAATACACGAACTGAATATACTATCCAATTTCTATTTTCTTTTTTCTGAATATTCCCGCATGGTTGGGAAAAATATAACAGCCATATTAAAACTATAACAACATAAACTATTTTATACAGGGTCTTCTAGAAAGTACGATTTTTTTA
Source organism: Thermobia domestica (assembly GCF_964235325.1). NCBI lineage: Eukaryota > Metazoa > Arthropoda > Insecta > Zygentoma > Lepismatidae > Thermobia > Thermobia domestica. The sequence goes on from NC_137462.1 coordinate 172,694,662, forward strand.
CAATTTCACGAGATCTTGACCTTAGAGCAAGAACTGAAGATATTATCCGATGTTGATTTTCTTTTCTTCTGTGTATTGTTACATGCCTACTTGAGAATTAGCGCTCTACCACAACTATCAGAAGCAACCTGTGTTCTGTACAGGGTGTTCCAAAAAAAGTACGATTTTTGACAATTTGGTAAAACTTTAATCTGGATGCGCGAACTGAAGATATTACGCGATTTCAAAAAAAAATTACACTTACAGGTTTCGATAGATGGTCCAACTTTTCCGCACTATTAGAATTTGATTTGAAAGAAATCATTTTTTTCGACCCACCCTATTATCTACCTATTTAAAATTGAACATGGATGATTTGGTTCATTTTTCTGAGATAGATGAATACTGGTCACGCTTAAGTAAGGGACCACGGGAGGTCACCAGATCCGGCTCCCGGAAGGTTCGTCATGATAACGTGTCACGTGAATTGAATGGTGGGATCAGTCGAGAACATGATAATTCACGCTCGATTGAGTCCACGACCCAGCACTTGGCGCAAGGTCATTCGTTCACTGGTGGTTTACGATCCCCAATAAAATATAATTTTTCTCGGCTCTTTTCAGAAAGTATATTTAACTCCTTGAGATTGCAAGTTAAAGAATTACCTGTAGTAAATGGAAATAATATTTTTTCTCTTATGTGAATTTCTCCTTCGTTTAGATATTATGATAAATAGAAAATTAACGTCTGTTGATGTAATTTTTGTTGCTTCTTTAGAAAAATGTACAGGTAAAATATATGAAGAAATGCAAAGGCTCCTATCAATTACAACTGAGTGGGGTTATATCGTAGAGAGGCTCTTTGAGAAGTTTGTAACACCATTTGTTAGTTTGGAGTTCTATAAGAGGAATTTTCTTCGCTTAATGACAGAGAATGAATCATTAGTAAGTTTCATTGTAGAGAAGAACTCAGTATTGCGTATCTTAGAAAAAGGGATGGAAGATCTCGAGTTTTGTAGATTAGTAATGAATTTAGTTACACCTGATATCCGGAATACGATGTTATTGAATAAGTTACCGTTAACTTGGGCAGAGCTCGTGGAATTCGCGGAATGTTATGAGGTTAATTATCAGTATGATAGTGAATATGATTAAATTCTAAGTAAACAAAATTTGTGTAATAGGATATTATTAGGGAGAAATAAGTATCAAAATGTGCGACGAGCCAGTACGGCGTGTGGACTGTCATCCCACATATGGCGTTTTTGTCCTCATAAAAATAAAAATAAAAAGGAGTCTGATAATACGTACTATGTGCCACGTGATGAGTGGAGTACGTGTTTGCTCCAGATGCCACTTTCTATTTGTCATGGTATATTTCCATCTATCATTGACACGGGATCGAGCTAAATTTAATCGAGAGTAAAGTTCTTGAGAAAATACTCACTAAATGTAGTCAACCGTCTAAAACTGTGAACTATAGGATAGCTGTGATGAACAATGAATCGATGCACATTGGTGAAATGATTCAGTTAATGTTTTTCGTTCATGGAATACGGTTCGTTGCGTGGTTTGCTGTGATTGAACATAGAGTTCTTAAAATACTGTTAGGTTTAAATTTGTTGCGTGAAAATCATGCTCATTTGAACATTCCAAAAACAATTATTTTTTCAAAAAATCAAGCAAACAATAAACCTAAGTGATTGGAACGGTAGTTCCCATGTTCCCAGTGATCTGTCGCCTTTGAACTCTCATTGCAGGTCTCCTTGTTTGGACTCCGCACCGTTAGGCGCCAGTGGTGTGGGGGAAAGGCAGGGGTCAGGACCTGTATGTGGAAGGAATCTAGTTAATGATGAACAGCATGGTCATTTGAATGGCAACCAACGTGACAACGGTATAGACGCACCAAGGGAACGTGATGATTCTACGATTTCGTAGCGATGCCGATCTCGTCAGTGGGGGCTTCGGAAGCAAGTCGTCTAATCCAGTAGAGGGCAACCAAATGAAACCAGGAGTGTTCAGAACAGCCTTCTGGCGGCACCACGGACTACGGTGACTACTAATATTCCCTCTCAGCAGAAGGATCGATCCAGAAATAGAAAATCCTTAGGGGCCAACGACATGAGGCGGACTACAGTGGCCAGACCAAGTCATCCTTCAGTTTCGTGCGATTACAATAGGATATTGGTATATTTATCAGAGCATTCCTTAGGAGCGAGCTACATAAACCGACCTATAGATGATGCACCAGTGGTCCAATTAGGGGCTAACAACACCACCCAACATTCTTCGTCCCGCATAGCTATGTCCTTTGGAGAAAATGAATGTGACAGTACTCCAAGTTCCGGACCCATAGTTCCATCCAAGTTTGATGATGTCAGCCAACAATCTACATCAAGGTCAACTGGATTCTTAGGAACGTATTATAGCAGGCGTATTCCTGCGGAGCAGCTTTCAGCAGAAGTCTACGAGACAGGTCCAGCTGGTGTTCCTGTGGAAAATCCGGTTCGGCACGAGTTTGACCGGAGTAATCAAGAGGAACCAAATGTGGCTCAAGGTACAGTGCATAGTACTAATAATATTTTTTCTCCCGATTTAGTATCTTATTTTAATTATCTATTACAGGATTATAAAGATGTAATTAACGAAGAACTAGATGAGATACATGGGTATCAACATAAAATACAGCTTGTGGATAATAGTCCTTGTACAACTCAGCCGTATCAAATCCCGAAGCATAAGCTTCGTGAATTAGATTCATTTATCGATTCTTTGATAAAACGTGGTATTGTAACTCAGATTCAGAGTTCTCTACTTATCTCTCCATGTTTTTAGTTACTAATAACGGCGCATCTAAAAGACTCGTCGTCCATTACGGAGTAATCAACAAGCGTGTAATTATAACGGGTTTTCCAGCATCCCACATAGATTCGACGATTGCTAATATTGGAAAACATCGTATTTACTCCTGTCTAGATCCAAAAATGCATTTTATCAAATAGGGCTTCATCCAGACTCTAGAATCTATATTACCTTCGCTACTCCTACTCGTCTATTAATGTTCAATCGTATCCCTATGGGTTTTGTAAATTCCGACTTTGTGTTAGCGACTTTAATGTATAAAATATTGCGAGACCTAGTCGGAGAATACTTAGATATTTTTGCTGATGATATAATAAATCACGCTGATACGGTAGAGAAACATAATGAAATATTAGAGAAGGTATTACAAAGACTACGTGTATATGGTGTGACAGTATCAGCACATAAGATCAAATTATGTAAAAGAAGATTAAAATCTTAGGGTATGAATTTTCGAATGGTAATATGTGTATAGATGAGGATAGAGTAAAAGTCATTCGAAATTTACCAAGGCCGAAGAACAGGAGAGCGTTAAGTAAGTTTTTGGGATTTCTAGGTTATTATCTTCGGTTTGTAAAGGATTATGCTGAATTGTTAGAACCATTGTACAAATTGAAGAGTGATAAAACATCCTTTGTATGGGGGAAGGAAGAAGATCAATTATTAGAGCAAATCAAAGAAGCCATTGTAAATGATATTGTTTTGAAGGTTCCAGATTTTTCGAGTCCCTTCGTGATTCATGTTGATTCCAGTTCAAGATGCTATAGTGCAATCCTATCGCAGTACGATGCATCGGGTTTTTTGAGACCAGTATATTTTTTCAGTAAGGTAATCCCCGAAGCTGACTGGTCCGAGAATATCTTTGCTTTGGGAAAGACAAGCTTCGTTCTTGCATTGGAAAAATTTGATATGTATTTGCATAATAAGTTCACAGTTTACTGTGACAATTCAAGTTTGATCTGGATCCTTAAGAATCACAAGAGGCAGAAAAAATATGGAATTGAAAGAAATAAGTAAATATAACTTTAATATTGTTTTTCTTAGATCAAGGAGTAATTTTTTGGCGGATTTTGTCAGCAGGATGTACAGTTATGTTGATTTTGAACCACCTTCCGAGGAGATTTAGGAAGTAGAGAGAGTTACTGTTCAAAGAGTTCATGTATCCTTTGTTAACTTTTGGAAGTTACCTTTGTTTAACTCGCCATTAGGTGATCTACAGAGACAAGATCCGAAATTAAGACCAATTATTGTCGAGTTAGAACAAAATAAGAAGGTTGAACCATATTTATTAAAGGATAATGTATTGTTAAAGCGTACGTATGGGAAAGTATATGGTGGTTTGAGACCTGTAATACCAGAATCCTTACAGCATCCGGTTATAAAACTCTTCCACGATAAGCTAGTCGATGGGGGTTACGCTGGTAGATCGCGGACATCCAGCAAGTTGGCTTCCAGATTTACGTAGAACGATATGTACCGCCAAGTGAGCGAACACATACGCAGCTGTGAGATCTGCCAACGCATAAAGAATAGAAATCGTCCTTTGTACGGTAAATATTATGCCGAAAAGGATTCCTTTTAGGAATGCGCACGAGTCGAGTCGAGATTTAAGCCTGTCTCTAGAAAATGTCTCGACTCGAAATTATGTTTCTGTCTCGACTCGACTCGAATTCGAGTCGAGACAAAATATACGAGTTAAAATATACACACACACATCAACCAGACCATTATGACGACCTACCTAATTGTTAATATGTTCCCTTTTGGCACGGATAACAGCGGCGACGCGTCTTGGCATGGTCGCAATGTTCCTTGGTGGGGACGCTGGAGAGAGTTGGCACCACATATGACCAAACAGGTCATCTAATTCCGGTAAATTCCGGGGGGGTGATGCGCCCTCACGTCACGTTCAATCACATCCCAGATGTGATCGATTGGGTTCAAATACGGAGAGTTTGGGGGCCAGCATATCACTTGGAACTCGCTCCTGTGTTCCTCGAACCACTGCATCACACTTCTGGCCTTGTGTCATGCTGTATTATCTTGTCGAAAAATACCACTACCGATGGGAAACATGGCCGTCATGAAGGGGTGTACGTAGTCTGCAAGCAGCGTGCCATACGCCTCGGCCGTCATGGTGCCTTGTTCAAGCTCCACTAGACACATGGATGCTCACCTGAATGTTCCCCGGATAATAATTAAGCCGCAGCTAACTTGTCTCCGTCCCGCAGTACAGATGTCAAGGAGCTGTTCCCTTGGAACACGACGGCTTCGCACCCTCCCATCGTCATGATGAAGAAGATATCGGTATTCATCAGACAATGCAACGCTCTGTCATTGTACCAAGGTCCAGTGGCAATGGTCACGTGTTCATTTCAGTCGTAGTTACCGATGTCGTGGTGTTACATTCGCACATGAATGGGTCGTCGGCTGCGGAGGCCCATCGTTAGGAGTGTTCGGTGTACTGTGTGTTCAGACTAGTGTTGTGAAGGCCTGTGAAAAAAACGGAAATTTTGGGTAAAAAACAGTTGTTTTGCGGTTTTCCCGAGCTAGGAAAAAATTGAAAATTTGGGTATTATCAGAATCATCATTTTAGTTAATCACAGAATCATTTTAGTTAATATGTTAAATCAAACATATATTTCATAGAGATATCTTCCTTGTTCTATGTAAAATTCCGGAAATTTTGAAACCATTAGAAAAATAAATAATTTGTTCGGACGTATTGGCAAAAACAGGAAAACATAGTTTATAAACTATTTCTTGGCCTGATGCTAGTAATCTTACTTGCTGTAACATGTCTGCTACATATACAGTGGGAAGTCGAAAATCCGAACTAATTGGGACCACAGGTAGTTCGGATTTTCAAATTGTTCGGATTTTCGAAAATGACCAAGAAAATGCCATTTAGGCTTACATATACTGTACGGTATGTTGTTCTATCGATACATTGGTTATTCAGTACATACAATAATTACAATACCATACGTAAGGCTACTTACATTTAATGTTTCTGAAGAACCTGCTTGTACTCTAAATAAGACTGATCTTGTAAGTCACACTTAAAACTAATAGCCCTAAGAAAAAGTAAAAATAAAAATATGTATGACAAACAATTACATGTAAATGAACTTTTGTAAAAGCACTGACTTCACGTAACGTCGACGGACACTGTATTGTTTGTTTATCTCTAGCGTTAAAACAAAATGTAAAAAGCTTCTAGGGACCGCGTTCGGATTTTTTACGTTAGGATCATCGACGTCCTACTGTATATACAATGTATTTCGTAACGGAAAAATACTTAAAGCAACAGGTTTTAATTCTACTTTACACACATATACCGCACAAGTGAGTAAATTTGAGGGTTAAGTATGTGAAACTTCCGTTAGTTATTATTACAGACTAGCAGAATACACGTTCTTCGAAGGGGGAGAATAAGTTTTATTTTGGACACAAATGGCACCAAAACTGTAACCAATGAACTTATGGAACCCCAAAACTATGAATTTGAAATAATATCGACAATTTTCAATTATCTTTAATGTCATCATCCCCCGTAGAGTACTAATGGGGCTGAATTTGTGGATTTAAACGGCATCTTCTATTCATCTCAGCGAGTATGGATTCGAGGCCATTTTCGATCATGTATCTATCTATCTATCTATCTATATATATATATATATATATATATATACAGGGTGGGCCATTTTAATTAATCCACGGAAATATCTGAAAAATGATAAAACATAGAAGAAATGTTTCAAGTACACGTTATATATTGCTAAGGGGGAAACCCAATTCCGCCAAAAGTACCCCTTCTCCGCCCCCCCTAAATGGGGGTAACGGGGGGTAACTTTGAAATGTCAAATGGGAACATGGGTCGAGTAATACCTCGTTCGAAAGCTCTTGGAAAACTAAGTAACGCTGTACCAAAAGATGTTCCATATTGTGCACCGGTTTCAAAATGGCCGCCATAATATGGTTCGGAAACTCCAGGACCCGTAGTGTGAAAACCATGGAAGGTAAATGAATGGAACAAAATTGAAATACGTAAATATCATAGGGCATATCGAACGGTGTGGTCCCTGTGATCCCAGTGGCCTCCCTAAAGGGGTCTTGGGGGCTAACTTCTAAATTTCAAATAGTAACATGAGTCGAGTGGTACCTCGTTCGATAAATCTTGCAAAATCTAACATATTGCAGGAGATCACGATTGATGTGAAATGGCAGTGTTCTCAAAAGGCCGCCGAAACATAGTATCCGTGTCAGAGAAACGGTTTAGTACCCGTAGTATGAAAGCGATTGGAGATAAATCAACAGAAGAAAAACTGGAGTAGCTAACTGACGTAAGGCACATCGAGAGGTGTTGTCGGGGTGACTCCAAGGGCCAGCTGAAAGGTATCCGGGGCCAACTTGAAAATTTCAAATAGCAGCTTGAAGCGAGTAACATCACGTTACATAGACAAATTAATATCAAACAGCTTCTGTAAGAAAATTTTCGACATGAGACACCGTTTTCAAAATGATCGCAAAGACATGGTGACTGTGTCTAAGAAAACGTCTAGTGCCCATAGTATGAATTCGGTTAGACATAAATGAAAATAACGAAAATTAAATAGGAAAACCTCGGAGGCGTTCCAAGGTTCGAGAATAATACAACAGAGATAAAAATATTAGAGTAAAATTGCCATAATGTATAGAGAGAAATCCAAGTCCTGCAAAATAATCTCTCCCTGCGCTCTGTATGTGAGTGGGGTGGAAAGTAAAGTGAAAGTTCAAACGAGAGCTCTACTTTAATTCGTAAATTAAGGCTAACCTTACAAATAGGTATGGTGTGGTTGAAACATTTGTTTGTGAGGATGACGCTGTAGTGACTAAAAAAAGAGATTCTTTTATGCAATGCGTGCTGGTTATTCAGAAAGCATTTCGGGGATATACGTACACACCGTTTCGTCCCTCAAGCTCACAATATGACATGAATGCTAATAGTTAATCAAAATGTAACTGTGGCCATCCGCGTTAACTTAGTGCACCAATTCTCTATGCATGAAGTCTGCCTTCCAAACAGCATTGGGTAGGTCAAGCGTACGCCCGAACCGTTGTCCGGTCAGACATTGAAAATTTGAAGTTAGCCCACAAAACCCCTTCACGGAAACCGCTGGGATCACAGGGACCACATCATTCGATATGCCCTATGATATTTACGTATTTCAATTTTGTTCCATTCATTTATCTTCCATAGTTTTCATACTACGGGTACTGGAGTTTCGAACCATATCATGGCGGTCATTTTGAAACTGGTGCACAATATGAAACATCTTTTGGTACAGCGTTACTTAGTTTTCCAAGACCTTTCGAACGAGGTATTACTCGACCCATGTTCCCATTTGACATTTCAAAGTTACCCCCCGTTACCCCCATTTAGGGGGCGGAGAAGGGGTACTTTTGGCGGAATTGGGTTTCCCCCTTAGCAATATATAACGTGTACTTGAAACATTTCTTCTATGTTTTATCATTTTTCAGATATTTCCGTGGGTTAATTAAAATGGCCCACCCTGTATATATACAGAGGCGGATCCAAGGGGAAAACCACCTCTTCACACTCAAGTATACACTGTATAAAATGGGCTTTAATAATCCTGCTTTACACTGGATAAAACTCCAACTATGGTTTAGCCCCTCACTTGATCATATCCTGGATCCGCCACTATATATATATATACAGTATATATATAATGAATATATATATAATGTTCAAAAAATTAGGAGATCAGCTGAAATATCACACAAGACCTTAAGATAGTGTATGGATAAGCTTCTGCTTAACTCATATATATCATAAAAGAAGGAATGCTTTAAGATACACTAGAAAAATGGGGCACATACTGGTGTTGGGACACGGAAAACCTTGTTCACGTGCCTCATGATACAAGACGGTTATGTGTACACCTCTCGAACTGCTCACAAACAGGCAAGGCAACAACATTGATTTTTCCTTAATATGTCATATAATCACTTCGAATAGCCAACACAGCCTCGCACCTGCGTGGCATCGATTCAATCATATTACCGATGAGTTCTTGGGGGATGTTGTGCCACTCATCCAGAAGAGCGACTTCCAGCTCTGGAGTGGTTGTTGGATTTACTGGCCTAGCGGCAATTCCTCTGCCAAGCATATCCCAGACATGCTCAACTGGAACGAGATCCGGAGAGCATGCTGACCACTTCATCCGAGCGATAGCATCCAGCATCTCATCCACTTACCGAGCTCTGTGAGGACGAGTATTGTCATCCATAAAAAGGAACGAATCACCAATGGCACCAGCATAAGAGAGAACAAGAGTTTTCATGATCTCATCCCTATATCTGAGAGCCGTCAAAGAGCCATTTCGGATGATGTGGAGATCAGTACGTCCACCAATGCTGATTCCTGCCCACACCATCAGTCCACCTCCATGATACTGTGATCTTTCTTGCACAAACATGAGATTGTGTCGTGTTCCACACTCTCTCCAGATGAAAACACGTCGATTATCAGGCTCCACACTGAATCGAGACCCTTCAGAGAACAAAACATTGCCCCATTTATTGCGTCCCCACCCACGATGTTCCTCCGCCTATGCTCTTCGATCAACACGGTGTCGTGCAGTCAATGGGACACATACCATAGGCCTACGTGCGTAGAGGCCACCTTCTCGAAGGCGATTGCGGACCGTTTTAGCGGATATTGTGCGTCCTGTTGCTGTTCGGAAGGCTGGAGGGAGCAGAGTTGCATTCTGACGCCGGTTTCGACGGGCTGTTAACAAGAGATAACGATCGTCTCTGGCTTTGGTTGGTAGTGGACAGCTCTGTCCTTGTCTTCTTCCAAACGTTCCCAGTTGTTTGAAATCGATTTCACAATCGGGAAATCACACTTTTGTGCCACTTCTATGGCATGTGCCACCTCCCGCTGTGACTGACCAGCTTCTAACCTACCAACAGCTCGCCATGCCAGCGATTCTGGCAAATCACGTTGTTGCGCAATTTCACTACGTGGATTTGTGACGCACTAAACACAATGAGAACAAAGGTATCCTGGAGCTGGAATATGTTGGCAGCGCCACACTACAAAATGATCTCTGGTAGCGCCACGTCATCGATCATGTGCACAGATGTTTCAAACAGTTCGTTTTCACGTTGTGCCTTCATGCTAGTCGATTTTAATTTGAACTGGTCAAGATACAGTGTTGTCACATTATTTGTAAGAAGTTTTACATGAGTTTTCATCTGATACCCTAATTTTTTGACTAGTATATATATATATATAAGGGGCGGATTCAGGATATGATCAAGGGAGGAGCTAAACCATATTTTGCCGTTTTAACCTGTGTAAAGCAGGATTGAAGCCCATTTTATCCGGTGTCTGAGCGTCAAGGGGGGCTATAGCCCCTATAGCCTCCCCTTGGATCCGCCACTATATATATATATATATATATATATATATATATATATATATATATATATATATATATATATATATATATATACATATATATATATATACAAATGATGATCAGAAAAATGGAAACATCTGTAGTTGGCAACACGTCAAATGTATGGGTTGGCAGTGGTGTCCTGGCGCCCGTAGCGCCGGACCGCTGGTGCTTGTGTGTTAGGTCGGTCTCCATACTACGTCAGGCGCAGTGGAACAGCAGTGTCCAGTGGCTGCAGCAGACGGAGGTAGTGTAAAATGGGGAACCTCTCATATTTTCAAAGAGGGCAAATTGTTGGTGCGCAGTTATGTGGAGTGAGTGTGACGGCAGTGGTTACTGTGTTAGGTGTGTCGCGTGGGACAGTGTCGAAGGTGATGACGGCCTACACAACACACGGGAAAACCACATCGGGGAAGCGGAACAGTGGGCGGAAGAAAATCATGAGTAACAGGTCACGCCGGGTATTAAAGCGCATTGTCACGCAGAACCGTCGTGCCACTGCGGAACAAGTGACGGAGGAACTCAATCAGCACCTCCCTCACCCTGTTTCGACAATCACAGTCCGCCGCGAATTACATGACATGAACTTACGGGGTCGTGTTGCACGGGCCAAACCGCTCATCAGGGACCATAACGCTTTCGCATGACGCAAATGGTGCCGCGACCATGCTGCTTGGACCGTTGAAGACTGGAAACGTGTGTTATGATCGGGTGAGTCATCCTTCACCCTATTCCCAACCACGGGCCGTGTTTATGTGTGGAGAACGCCCAAAGAAGCTTATGATCTGCAGTGTCTCTGCCCAACTGTGAAACATGGCGGCGGCTCGATGATGCTGTGGGCCGCCATATCATGGTTTTCATTGGGTCCTGTGGTCATACTTAGCGGACAAATCACTGCCAACGATTATGTCGCAATTTTAGGAGACCACTTGCACCCTATGGTCCGGATGTTGTCCCGGACAATGACGCCATCTTCCAGGATGATAATGCACCCATTCACACAGCTGGCGTTGTTGCAGCGTGGTTTGAGAAACATCGGGATGAAGTTCAACACCTCTCCTGGCCCGCCCAAATCCCAGATCTCAACATAATTGAACATCTGTGGTCCGTCTTGGAAACACGACTCCGGTGACGATTTCCATCTCCATCCTCTCTAACAGAACTGGTCGATGCCCTGCACGAGGAATGGTGTCAAATTCCACTTGCTACCATTCACGACCTCTATGCCTTCATCCCACGTCATGTGGGCAGTATTTGGAAGTCAACGCCGGTGGAAGTATTACCTTCATTTCGGCGACCGCGAAAACTATGGATCTGACACTAATATCGATCATTTTGGATTTCTTTTACATGTCTCGGTATCCCCCCTCCGCTGATTCCCGACCCGCATCCAATGGTAGCCGAATTTGCAAATCATCGCTAGTGGAAGTGTCACCATTGATCTCAGCGACTGCGAAAACTATGGAATTAACACTAATATCGGTCATTTTGTATTACTTTTACATGTTTCGGTATCCCCCCAGCTCACTCCCGGCCCGCATGCAATGGTACCTGAATTTGCAAATAATCACTAATGAAAGTGTCACTATTGATCTAAGCGACCACGAAAACTGTGAATTTGATACTAATATCGGTCATTTTGGATTATTTTTACATTTCTCGGTATTCCCCTCCCCGGCTGACTCCCGGCCCGCATGCAATAGTAGCTGAATTTGCAAGTGATCACTAATGAAAGTGTCACCATTCATCTCAGCGACCGCGAAAACATGGGATTTGACACTAATATCGGTCATTTTGTATTACTTTTACATGTTTCGGTATTCCGTCCCCCCCCCGCTCACTCCCGGCCTACATCCAATTGTAGCTGAATTTGCAAGTAATCGCTAATGGAAGTGTCGCCATCGATCCCAACAACCTCGAAAACTATGGAATTGACACTAATGTCGGTCATTTTGGATTATTTTTACATGTTTCGGTATCCCCCCGCTGACTCCCGGTCCGCATACAATTGTAGCTGAATTTGTAAATCATCGCTAATGGAAGTGCAACCATCGATCTTAGCGACCGCGAAAACTGTGGAATTGACACTAATATCGGTCATTTTGCATTACTTTTACATGTCTTGGTAAACCCCTTCCCCCGCTGACTCCCGGCCCGCATGCAATTGTAGTTGAATTTGCATATCATCGCTAAGTGAATTGTTACATTGATTCCAGCGACTGCGTGATCTAAGCGACCACGAAAACTGTGAATTTGATACTAATATCGGTCATTTTGGATTATTTTTACTTTTCTCGGTATCCACGCCAACGGTGCACCTCGGCCCGAATAGGGTGAATTTGGAAGTTAATGCGATCACAGATTCACCATTGATTTCAGCGACCGCGAAAACTATGAATTCGACAGTAATATCGGCTATTTTCTACCACTTTTACATGTCCGTGTAAACGCCCCTCTGAGACCCCCTGGTTCGAATTTTGAGAAAAAAAGATTCGTCTTGGCCTGGGACCTGGACCAAGGTACCCGTGACCAAAATTTGGTAGCTCTCAGCCTAGACTCCAGGCCTGTCCCGTAAACGCCCCCGAGACCCCCTAGTTCGAAATTTGAAAAATACGCTACGTCTTGATCTGGGGCCTGGGCCAAGGTACCCCTGACCAAAATTTGGCAACTCTCGGTCCACTCGTCTGGTCCCCAGGCCGCACACAGACAGATAAAAACACAAACTCTTTATTTTATTTATATTAGATTAGATAGATTCTTGCAAATTATGCCAGATTTTCATATTATCTTTTCCAAACTAATTTTAAAGACCCGCTCCTACTTATCTTTATATATATACAGTATAACTATATTTATATCTATCTATATCTATATATGTATATAACAAAGGCAGGAATTATCCCCTAAATAACACTCCTGGAGGACCCCTTTCTCAAAAAATTTGCTTTGTTAACAGCCTGGGGAAACACTTGTAGAAACTTCAGTTTTCGTGACGGACGATTACAGAGACCTGATGAACCAAAAAAAAAAAAAAAAACCTTAGCGATTGAATTTTAAAAAAAAAGTTATCCTCAGGTTAGTATTCACTGAGAATATTTTTATAAAATTTAAATTTGATGGGAAATCGGTAGATTTTGAATACATCCAAATCGTATCCACTAAGTTGCGATATTGTGTACCTCCAGATATGGGCGGCCGAAGAAAATTTTGTAGGGGGGCATCTTCAATTAGTATTATTGCAGTATTATTAGATAATCCGTATTATATTTTTGTCATTTATAATAATGTAGCAGTTTTATATGGAACTTCATAGTAAAAGTAATAATCCAATCCCATGAACTATTTTGCGGAGGAGTACAAGCGTCGGAAGGACAACAGCAAATCAGCGAGATTTAGTTTCACGTGGCTTTGTTTGTCGCAGTTTAGAGGTTAGGCCGAATAATGTTTAGTAAAATTAACCTAATACAAACATTTTTATTTTTTTTCAATTTTTCCAATTTTTCCGGAAAGAAATCGAAAACAACGGTTTTTTAAAAACAGGTTCAAAATTTCTGATAATTTGACAACACTAGTTCAGACACACTTGTACTTTCCCCAGCATTAAACTCTGATCTTAGTTCCGACGGAGTTCGCTGCGTGTCCTGTTTTACCAGTCTGTCCAGCCTACGACGTCCGACATCTGTAATGAGGTGGGCGCGCCCAACCCCTCGATATTTGGACGTCTTTTCCCCTTGGTTTCGCCACTTGTTGAAGACAATCATCACAGCACTCCTCGAACACCTGACAAGTCCTGGAATTTCCGAAATTCTCGTGCCGAGTGTTTCTGAGTAAGTACTTTCTTCAAAATAATATTAAAAATTATAGAAAAATTTTCGAGACATTCGAGTCGAGTAGAGATTTTTACCAGCTGTCTCGACTCGACTCGAGTCTCGACTCGAAAATTCGAGTCGAGAAATACGTTTGTCTCGACTCGTCTCGAATTTTACAAGGTGTGTCTCGACTCATGCGCATCCCTAATTCCTTTGCAAATAGCTGCTATCACATTGATATAGCTGGTTCATGGTTACTTAGTAATGGGTTCAAATATATACTAGTGGTAACAGATGCCTATAGTCGGTTCGCTATCATTGAATTTTTGAGAACTGTGACATCTAAGATCATATGTAAGAAGCTTGATAAGATCTTCTATATGTATGGATATTGTCATAAGCTTTTGCATGACAATGCTTCATATTTCGCTACAGATTATTTCAAGCACTACATATTTAGTCTCGGTATTCAGAACTGAAGTACGGTCCCTGACTCCTCTTCGAGTAACCGTACTGAGCCCAAAACCGTAATAAAAAAACTAGTTTTGAAAGCGTACAGTAGTAAGAACCAGACGAAGTGGGCCGAACATATTTATAAAGTTCAATATACCTTAAACTCAAGTGAGAATGCTGAGATAAGGAAGACGTCAGCAGAGCTTTTTCTAGGTAGACACCTGCTAAATCCATTAGATGTTCGTTGGATTGTTGAGCTAGGAATATTAGTTCTCAGAATAAGGAATAACTAACTTCCACGATCATGAATAATATAGAGAAGGCGTGGAAGAGGAAAGAAGCTATTTACAATAAGATACATATATCTATTACATTACCTGTAGGTGAACAGGTCCGTGTTAAGAAGGTATTGGAGGTATCTATAGATAAGAAAATTATGCCCCGTATGTCAGAAATATATGACGGGCCTTACCAGATAATTTCTTATCCGACGCCAAACACTCTCTAGTTAATGTCTATGAAAGTTAAGATTAAACGTAATGTTTCATTCATTAAGAAGTATTATCCTAGGAGAAATGTAACGTAAATTGTTTTCATTGTTTGTAAGAGAAAAGAAGAAAAAAGTTTTCTGCACGCGAAAGTTTAAAGAGACATTGAACATTATAAATTTGTTATAGATGTCAGGTTTACCTGAGCAATGAATTACCAAGGATCTTATAAAATAGAGGATCTGCCCTTACAGCAAAATCTTGAAGCCATACGTCACAGTTGCGCCACCCCTACTCTGCCCACTCCGCCCAATAGGATCACAATGATTTGAGCTAACAATCATGGCGGAAACGAAAGTAGCCAATCAGACGATGGTGGAAACGAGAGTAGCCAATCAGGCGTGCCGACGCTCGGTTGTTTATTGGCTTCATCGATTTAATAGGATGACGATACATATGGGCAGATCCTCTATTTATAATATCCTCGTGAATTACAGTTCTGTCTTGTGCTGCCATCTAGGGACGTTAACGTTCAATAACAACCTAGTACTCTGTACAGTGCAAAAGGTAACTCTCGTAGTGTTAACATGTCAAATTCTTAATGTACCAATGTTACGGTGATTTACAAATTGAGGACGAACTGAAAGAATTCTATGGGTTTGTTAGTAATTAATAGAGAATGAGGATCTGACCAAATGTTGAAATTTTCATTGTCCTTCAGTAGTAATAATTATTTTATAATTTTTCCTTAGTTAGTGTCCTTTTGAACTTTGTGTTGTTTCAACATAGGGTCACATTCTTATTGCCTATTAGTTACATTGTAGAAGTATAGCTTGTTAAATTATTTCTATTCGAAATAACCTCTCCTAAATTAAAACTAGTTTCGATGGTTTGTAATGTAATCACCACAAGCAGCGTCAACACGATAATATTGCGTAATTAGGAATTTCACTACTCCCTTTCGATATTATTTCGTATTATATGTTATTTATTGAATATTTATTTGTTCGTTGTTCTTTCGTTATTGTTATAATAAATTGTTATTATATCGAAAGTTGGATTTAACTTATAATTCCGGTTCCTGCAACTAAAACTACCACCGGGTACATTAACCTAACCACCAGGCCTGAAGTGCTGTAAGCACTTACCAGCGCCGTTACAAACACACTTCCTTTCGTTCAAATGCAAGTTCATTCTTGATTTCATTTCTTCAAAATTCAATTGTAGTATCTTTACTAAAATGAATTTAAAATTTTGAATCCAAGTAGGCACGTAGCCAGGATTTCGTAATAGGGGCGTCCGTGACGCAATATTGTGGTTATCACACCAGATACTCGATCATTTATCATTTTTCTTTTGCTTATTTTTCATTAAGTGAAAGGAGATAATGAAATACAACTTACCACAATCATAAATAATATTATTCTACAACATAAAATATGAACATGAAGAATCTTCAGGGTTGTCAGGAAAACAACGCCCCTAAAATCGAAGTTAAGGCAGCGAGTAGAACGAACTCAACTGCATTTGGTTACGTATCGTGTTGTTTTGCTTTCCTGTGACCTCGTTTTTAAATAATAGTTATATTTAGTTGTAATAAACAAAACAGTTCTAACACACAGTTATTAAAACAAAATAATAATGTTATTTAAAAAGTAGTTCAGAAGAAACCAAAACAACATGATACTTAACCAAATGCAGTTGAAATTGTTCTTCAAGGCCCCTGTCTGAACTTAAACCTTAGGGGCGCTGTTTTTTTGTAGGTAAATTTAGTAAAAAGAAAAAAAGGAATTTTTGATCTAACGTGAAAATCCAGGAAAATTCTTGCGTTGACTGATTAACCAATATAAATTTTGAAATTTTCCTTTGTTCTTCATAAATAAACCAATATAATAGCAATAGTGTGTGTGAGGGGGAGTGTGGGTAGTGTACGTGTGTTCGAAGTAACATAATTTGGACCCATTACACTAGTCGACAAAAAAAAATACTTTTTGTCTGGCACACGGAAGTAAATACCTGATTCTCATACAACTTTTCATGTAGAATTCGAATCTATAATCAGTTTTTCTCCATCACCCTCAGTTTTCCCGTGACTGAGGGATTTTCGGGAAAGTTCCCCTCAAATTTCCCTTTTTTACCATTTTCATACCTGTAGCTCGGGTACCCTTAGGTATTTTGGAGGGGATTTTGTGGGAAATTCCCTCCAAAAAGTAGTTTATAAGATTTTTTGTCTTAACTTGCTATTTATATATAGTGATACAGAAACAGGAACTGCACTAAAACATAATTTTATGTCTACTTAATAAATAATACAAAAAAGTTGGTGGTATCTTCTTAATAAATGAACACTTACTTACCTTAACTAAAATGTTTTAGTTGTCGACTTTCTTCTGTGTTTGGCTTCTGGAATATCTCTTTTGAGTGTCCAACAGTAATCAGCTAGCATTTGTGAACTCCACTGTCCCTGGTATCTCTTCTCCATGGAGGAAATGTCCTGATGAAAACGTTCCCCATGCTCATCACTAACAGCACCAAGGTTTTCAGGAAAGAAATCCAGGTGGGAGTCTAGAAAGTGAACTTTAAGGGACATGTTGCAACCCATTTCTTTGAATGATTGCAGGAAATCACTCACAATTCCACAGTAATTTGGGGCTTTCTGGTTTCCTAAAAAATTCTCTGTTAAACATTTAAATGAACACCAAGCTTCTTTCTCAACCAGAGTTGAGAGATCCTCAAATTTTTGGTCACGAATCAAACATCTTATTTGGGGGCCTACAAAAACCCCTTCCTTGATTTTAGCGTCACTAACCCGAGGTAATTTTTCCTTGAGGTAAGAAAATCCTGCATTACTTTTGTCCATTGCCTTAACAAAGTTTTTGAAGAGCCCCAACTTTATGTGAAGAGGAGGTAGAATTATGTTATCAGGGCTCACCAGTGAGGAATAAACAACATTCTTCTGTCCAGGAGTTAATACACGCTTTGGCCTTTCCTTCTTGATGTAATGTTCCGCTTTGTTCCTGCTGTCCCATTCGCAGAGAAAACAGCAATATTTCGTATAACCAAGCTGCAAAGCCATTAACAAAGAAATAACTTTTAAATCACAGCAAACAGTCCACTTGTATTTCTCATACTGAATTCTTTCTAACACTGTTTTGATGTTTTCATAGGTTTCCGTCATATTAGTTGCATAAGCCAAAGGCACTGAAGGAAATTTGTTTCCATTGTGCAAAAGGACAGCCTTCAAACTAGTTTTGGAAGAGTCAATAAACAAACTCCACTCTGTACTTATATGTGCATGTCCAAGTGTATCTATCACAGCACAAACATTATTATAATACTAACTAACTCTATGGCCTATGGAACCCGGAGGTTCAGTGCCGCGTTCACAAAAGCTCTCCACTGACTTCTATCCTTAGCTAATTGCATCCAGTTTCTACTTTGTGTTCCAGTCTCTGCGAGATCCATCTTAATATTGTCCTCCCATCTGCGCCTAGGTCTTCCTAATGGTCGTTTTCCTATGGGTCTACCAGTCAAGACTTTGAAAGCGTTTCTACTTTCTTCCATTCTAGCTACATGACCTGCCCACCTAAGCCTCCTACACTTGACGACCCTAACAATGTTGGGTAAACCGTATAAACTATGTAGTTCCTCGTTATGAAGCTTCCGCCATTCCCCATTCTCGTTCCTCTTGGGTCCGAATATTCTTCTCAGGATCCTGTTCTCAAATACTTTCAGTCTATGTTCTTCCCTCAGAGTAAGCGACCATGTTTCACAACCATACAGAACAACAGGCATGATTATCGTTTTATATATTTTAAGCTTCAAATTCCTCGACAGAATTCGCGACGACAAGAGATTTTGAACCGAATAGTAACACGAATTCCCTGCTTTTAGTCGACATTTAATTTCTTCGTGAATATGATTTTCGTCTGTTAATATTGATCCTAAATATTTGAAAGTATCTACTTTATCGAAAGCATTATTTAATATTTTAACGCCTCCACAATTTGCCGTATTACGGTCCCGACGCACTTCCATGTATTTAGTTTTCTCTGCTTTTACTTCTAAACCCATGTCCCTGCAAGCGTTTAATAAGATCTCTGCATTTATTTCTACTGTTCTCCTATCATCCCCTATTAAATTTACATCATCAGCATATGCCATAACCTGGTGAATGCCGTTCAACTCTAGTCCCTGGTTGCTATCTTTGATTTTCCTTATGGCGTATTCCAGCACACTTACTTGTATTATTACAATACACTAAATCATTTTCTTGAGAATAATAGTTTTGAAACTCCGTATGTTGGTTTCAAAAAATACACACTTTAGTCTCACGATGGAGCAGATTCCAGCTTCTAAGTCTAGAAACAAGAAGTTCTGTCTGTATCTTGGAGAGTTTTAAGCCCCGTACGAGGTCATTTATGAAATGAAATGAAATCTTTGAGTTTTTACGTCCCACGGTTATGCCGGTTAGGCTAAAGGAGACGGTGATGATGAGAGATGAATGAAGTGGTGGAATGAAGAAAGTGGGAGGAAACGGGAGAACCCCGAGAAAACCCACGAGCACGGTGTTTGTCCACCACAAAGTTCACGTGGCGGGTGCTGGATCGAACCCGGGACCCCAAGTACCAGAGGTGAACGTTCTACCACTGAGCCACCTCTCTAGACAGAATAATGCGATTCACATGAAATTAATATTATTTATTAAATAGACATAAAACAATGTTTTAGTGCAATTTCCGTTTCTGTATCACTATATACAAATAGCAAGTTGAGACAAAAAATCTTATAAACTACTTTTTGGAGGGAATTTCCAACAAAATCCCTCCAGAAATTCCCTCATACAAAAATGGCGACATGGTGTACACATCATTGAAAATATGTTTTATTGGAAGTCCAATGAGGTATAAACCGTGCTTATATTGTAATTTTCGTGGAAGTTATATGTGATTTTATCTGCACTAATGAATATGGTAAAATAAACAGTACACTAGCATATTTTTATATAAATATGTTTATTTCTCTAGAAAGAATAGTGCGATTCTCATGAAACTTAGAGGGCTTACTAAGTATAAATCAAGCTAACATATAATACAATTTGTGTGTTTATATACCTAAGGGTACCCGAGCTGCAGGTACAAAAATTTTATTTAAAAAAATAAAATTTGAGGGGAAATTTCACGAAAATCCCTCTGTCACGGGGAAACTGAGGGTGATGGAGAAAAACTGATTGCAGATTCGAATTCTACGTGAGAAGTTCTATTAGAATAAGGTATTTTCATTTCTGTGCCAAAATCTTGTTGACTAGTGTTATTAGGGATGCATTCGAGTCGAGTCGAGTCGAGATTTAAGCCTGTCTCGACTCGTCTCGAGAAAATGTTGTCTCGACTCGAAAATATGTTTCTGTCTCGACTCGTGTCTCGACTCGACAGTCTCTGTCTCGACTCGACTCGAATTCGAGTCGAGACGTCTCGAAATTCGAGTCGAGACAAAATGTACGAGTTAAAATATACGCACACATCAGCCAGACCATTAGGGATGCGCACGAGACAAGATTTCCGGCTGTCTCGTCTCGAAAATGTGCTGTAAAAGTGATGTCTAGACTCGAAAAATGTATATTTTACTATTGGAAGAGCCGTGTCTCGACTCGAATTTTGTCAGGAAAATCCTGTCTCGATTCGTCTCGTGCGCATCCCTACAGACCATCATGACTACCTACCTAATTGTCAGTATGTCGATTTTTGGCATGGATAAAAACGGCGACACGTCTTGGCATACACGCAATGATCCTTGGAGAGAGCTGGCAGGTCGCTGGAGAGAGCTTGGAGGTCGCTGGAGAGAGCTGGCACCACATGTGCTCACTCAGCTCACCTAATTCCCGTAAATTCCGGGAAGGGGGGCGATGTGTTCTGACGTGACGTTCAATCACATCCCACAAGGGACATCACTCAAATGTCCGGCTCCAATTTCAATGAAACTTTTTTTGCTGATAGAAGGCATGTATGCATCATTACTTGTGATGACAAATTTTTGCCATGATGCATGTTTTCTATTTTTTTTTTAAATAACTTTTAAGAGTTGTGATGTGGTTACTAGAGATTACTACAGAAGTCCCTTACTACCCTTTGTAAACGGAGCGTTAATGAAGAAAAGTGACGAAAAACCATGTGGATACATATAAGTCCTGGGGGGAAGTCATATGGTAGATATGACCTTGATGGCAGCCATCTTGAAATCCGCCATTTTGAATTAAGGTCAAGTTTTCAAAATAGGAATAGGGTAATATGATACATAATTTCGGGCTAGAATTTAATTAGAAAAATAATGGTGAGGTTAATTTTAAGATACACCCATTTGGGGGAAAGTTACAGGCATATTAATTGTTTTTACTTACTGTGTGCGTAAGTCCCTTCTTACTTTCGTCTCAAGACCTGTAAATCGATCGCAACGGCAGAGCCCGGTTTCGCACTAGTGTTTAGAAATCTTTAAACTCACTTGAGGCAATATTTGAGGATTATTGTATTGTATTTCGCCTTTAATTAAATTTGAACCCACTTCATGATCTTGTGTAAAGTATCACTAAAAGAGAATTTCTGTTTTTATGGAGAACGTAAGCATAGCAATTATAAAAGGTGAGTAAGGTGCGTATGTATTTAATATTTATAAGAAAGTTTATTTTACGAGTCTTTTGTGGTTCCGCCAACCTATTCTTTAGTTGCTTTCTTTTTTTCAAAATACTCATATCTCATAAATAAAAGAGCTATTATAAAATCTCTTACCACTATTCTTTAATATTTATAAAATTTTATTTATTGTAAAAGCACTGATGAGATATTCCTTATCGCCCAATAAAATTATCATCTAGCTCCTTCGTAGCTAACGGTTAGCATACTTGCCTTTGGCGTGGGAAACCTGGGCTTGATTCCCGGTGGGAGTTCATGTGGTTCGGATTCCACGTTAATCAGTAGGTCCACGTCTCACATACCCTCGCTGCTGAACGGGACGTTAAACTCAGAATCAATTCAACTCAAAATTATGGTTTTGACTTTATTATGATGTCATTAGTTTAAACGCCCAACTGCCCAGTAATTATAAACATTGACTACATTATAAAATTGTAATTTGTGAGTGACGACTAAAATATCAGAAATTAAAGATTATTCTTTGGGTTTTGGAACATTTTGAAAAACGTGAAAAACTGGTACTGTACCGATACAACACACCTTTTGGATTTGTCATTGTGTAAAGTGATACAAATATTGTGTAAAGTGATACGTTTATGAAGTTGTATTAGGACTTATTATTTAGAAATAAACACCAAATAAGTGTAATAGTTCATATCCGTATCAAATACCAAGTTTATGATGAATCAACTACACAAAGTAGGATCCAAAAACGCTCATTGCAATTTGTTCCATCCTTCAGTCGAACCAGGAACTGAAACATAAAGAGTGATATTTTCTTTTTAAAGATACTTTGTCCAGCTAAGTATTGTGAAGGTTTATGTCAGTAGAAGGAATTGCATTCCATTATACAAGCGCAATTTCACAACTTTATGTACACATTACTAAATATCGAACACCCTTGTCCATATGATTAGCGTACGCGTCTTTGGTGCGGGAGACCTAAATTCGATTTCCGATGGGAACTCCTGTGGTTCTGAACCCACGTTAATTTGTAAGTTCACGTCTCATATAGCCTTGATGCTGAAAGGGACACTAAACTCTAATCTAATACTAAATACAAATATTTAAATAAAAATGATGACGCACCAAGATGACGTGAATTTGGCTATCAAATCCATTTTGTGTTTTCAGTTATTTTCTAGTAGTATTTTTTCTAGGCATCCTTTCAAAAGACAGTGATGCAAATTTCGTAACTGCGAATTCCTGTTAGAAGCCATGAAATTATCCGATTAGATGCAAAATTTTCCGTCCACTAAAATAGATACCGTAAATTTACAATATCTAACAATAAATAATTTTGAAACATATCGCTTTCGAGGGAAAAAATGAAGTGAAATCTTTGAGGTTTACGTCCCACGATTATGCCGGTTAGGCTAAAGGAGAGGGGTGATGATGAGAAATTAGTGAAATCGTGGAATGAAGAAAGTGGGAGGAACGGAAGAACCCCGAGGAAACCCACGCACACGGTGTTTGTCCACCACAAAGTTCACTTGATGCGAGCTGGGATCGAACCAGGGTTCACAAGCACCAGAGGTGAACGATCTACCACTGAGCCACCGCGGCCCCGCTTTAGAGGGGCCATGACGTATAGTTGAACTCATTCTCGTAGTATGAAAGGCATTATTTATAATTATGCATGATAGGATCACAAACAAAATTTAAAAATATTATGTGCACTTTCTTTTAACAAACATTATATTGTCTTTTATGGTGTGGAAGGGAATGTTATGTTCGAAAAAAAAAAGTCCTTAACACGATTCTTGTTGCTACACACTGCATGTTTCTAGCCACAGAAAAGATGCAGCGATAGGTAGGCTATTTTTCAATTGCTTTACATTAGCTTGATGTTTCAAGTCTTTTGTGTGTTTCTGAAGTTCACTTTTACCACAAAAGAGCTCAATATTAACATGTCTTCCATAGCTTTGGTTCGATTCTCAACACGGACTGCAACTACCCGTTAAATTGTGCATCCGAAAGGCACTCTTTGTTAAACCTCGCTTATAACCGCTCATCTTAATAATATATATAACTTCACAGCGAAGCAAATGTTGCATTTCTCTCTTTCATCCTAACACAAAACAAAACTAACCACAGCTATGACACGAAGGAGCTATTTCGAAAAGAAACAAGCTGTGCTTCATAGAGATGTGTACCAAATGATAGAAGTATAAAGTATTGTTTTCTTTCCTGTTTATTGATATCAGTTGGTGTTCTAAATGAGTTTACTCATTAGTTTAGAAAGAGTATATATGGAATTTGGACATATGTTGTACGTATTCTCTTGAGAAATTGATGAGACCAGAAAAATTATAAGGACAGATGGAATAGGTTTAAGCGCATCTACGTGACTTTATCAAATATTTATTCTCCATAATGGTACCTCGCGGAAAACTTGGTATAGGCCTACTTTTATCTTTGCCTCCCTCTGTTAGCTGTTTTGTATCATATATATCGGATGGTTTTGATATTTCTTCTGATCATTAAAACAACAATGGTACCTGTGTGCGTGCAGAAATGCAAAAGCTCAAGGTAACTTCCTATTTGTTTTGGAAACAACAAACCCATTTCACGTGTGCGAGAGAAATTGAGCACAGCGAGGTCGGGTGTTTACTCACGGTCAGTTCGCAGGAGGAGTCCATAGTAAAAGATTTGACTATCTCGAAAACACTCGCAAAACCTTACAAATACAAAAGACTGCGCTTCAAAGAAAGTTTAGACATAGATGTTTCAATTGTCTTTTAGCATCTTTCTTCAGCAAAAGAGTCGGTTCATTGTATTCGAAAACGGGAAGGAAGAAAGGGTGAATTTATATTTTATGTGGGGGGTAACGTTGTAAGTAGTATAAACAATACCTACCGCTTCCGACTCTGTACTGAAGCACTTCCTTTCGCGGTATATCACTAGATCTATCCTGACCCTCATCCCACCTCAAGTTGTAAAGTAGAAAGGGACAGAAGTATTCAACATGACTGCGCACTTGAGTTTCAGTTCACAATACTAAAACCAGTGAGCAAGTAAACAGTCTTTTGTAGGATCGTGTTTTACTTCTTGAATTTATTTTTGAACATTTCTGTGAATTCAACAACAGAACGCAGTAGAAATACGGACTAGTTTTTACTCCAACCATTACTTTCGCTCCAACCCAGGGATGCCACATTTATGATTTCGTACTAGATTTAGTAATTTTACTATTGAACTAGTGATCTAGTACGTACTTTGGGTAAATAGGCACATTCTAGTGATTTTTTTGCATTTTTTTTCTGATGCAGACAAATGACAAGGAAATGGTTCTTAAAATAAAAAGAAGAAGTATATTGCAGTTCAAAACAAATGTAGAAACTTTAAATTATTTTTTTCTTTTCTCTCTGACTGAATGAAACCCCTGCTGTGTAACGACCTTAGGTAAACAACGGCTATCTTTGGACCGCTAGCTCCTTTTGTTAGCCGACATGAGATGGGTTACTTTTTTTTTTTTTTTTTTTGAAGAAAGTGAAGAAATAATTATCCAGTATATTTACGTTTTGTCAGGCACACAGGCGCAGTCTGTACTTGTTTCCTAACGAATTTTAGCAACATAACATAAATGAAACATGTGTACCAGAAAATAGAGGCAGTACAAACGGACATTTTCATCTGTGACACATTTGATGAGAAATATAGTTAGATGTCATGTGCAAGCACTCTAAACATGTCCTATCCTTTAATTCTATTCGTATGTTTATGTAGGTGAGACTGAGAAATCAAGAAACAATAATAACTGGATTTCTTCCAGGGCAAAAATCTAAATGTGTAGGGGTTACACTGGGACTTTAATTACGTCCTTTGTACAGCGGGGGACACTTCTAAATGGTACACCTTAGCCGTAAATCTCCATATGGCTGTACCATTTAGAAGTGTCCCCCGCTGTACAAGATTAACAAGTAATCGCAATTTTACAAGATTAACAAGTAATCGCAATTTTTTAATTTATCTTAGTTCTTGGGGAGAGGATGATGGAAGCGAACCCTCGTAAGGATCTCTGCAAGAAAACATGAATACTATCCACTACTGTTTGTTACATTACACAAAATAGTTATATATATATATATATATATATATATATATATATATATATATATATATATATATATATATATATATATATATATATATAATATTGAGTTTTAGTCAGGGTTTTCATTCTGCAGGAGAGGGGGGATAGTAATACCTGGCGAACATTTTCTATTCTCAGAGTGTTGCAAATGATAGCATTTCCTCCATTATAACTTGGCCAAGCTAGTTGCATTATATATAAGGATTAAGTTAGCCTAAAAAGCTTAAATTTTTATGGCAGTTTTACTCTGTAGCCATGTTTCTCATTTTCGGTCTACGGGACTCTGTGTCCGGAAATTTTCGATGGCTTCCAAGTCGGAAAATAAGTGTATCAAATGCATATATATTATATTTAATATGTATGGTTATATGAGGCATGGATCTACAGTTTAAAGTGGGATACCGGTAACAACTTCATGAGCTTCCACCGTAAATCGAACCAGAGTCTCCCGCGATCAAAGTGTATGTGTTAACCATACAGCCACGAGGAAATTCACATAAGCACACACATATTGTTGAGTTGATTTTGACTTTACCGTCTCTTTCAGCAGCGAGGATATATGAAATGTGGACCTACTGATTAACGTGGAATCCGAACTACATGAGCTCGCCCCGGGAATTGAACCCGAGTCTTCCACGGCAAAGACGCGTACACTACCCGCGGAGTTCACACACACACACACACACAGAATCAGAGTCCTCACACACCAAGGGTGAGAGCTGTGCCACTGAGTCACAGCGGCCACGGGGCTAGGTCGAGTCCACTTTACGTTCATAATTTCTTAGTACATAAATGTTACGATTATGAAATAGATTTTCCTTAATGAGCTGCATAAAAACAAAAGCTTTCGAAATGCATTAAACAATTAGCTCGATTTGAGTGTGAACTTAAAGTTATATCAGAGTGTAAATACGGATACGCACCAAAGCTCGAAAACTTAATACACTATTTCTCCTGTATAGTCAGCATGTATCAAGCAATCGTTCAGCTTTCATTTGAGAGGATGGAAATCGAAGGCCCCTGAACAACTATGTTACTAATGTGCGGAATGTATTTATCTTACAGTGAACTGCTTTGATGCCAAGTGGCCTAACTCCAAAATTGAAATTTTCCAGGAGTGAAAGTTGAAGTTCAATATCTCATGAACAATCCATATTTCTTTTATGTTGGGAACCAAAACCATAACTACTGTATGTAGTTCATTGTTTTATAACTTAGTGTTTACAAAAATCCTTTTAAAAAATACCTATTCATAGAAGTGAATGGTACTTATCTGTACTAGTTCTTGGCATCCAAGCAGTCCATTTATTGTAATACTAGCTTAATATACCCATTCTTCGCATGGGGGCTGTATTTGGAAGTCAACACCTGTGGAAGTATCACCATTCATTTCAGTGACCGCGAAAACTATGGATTTGACACTAGTATCAATCAATATGGGCTATTTATACATGTCTCGGTATTCCTCACCCGCTGACACCCGGCCCGCATACAGTAGTGGCTGAATTTGCAAGTCATCGCTGATGGAAGTGTCACCATTGATCTCAGCGATCGTGAAAACTATGGATTTGACACTAATGTCGATCAATTCGGATTACTTTTACTACATGTCTCGCTAAACGCTACCCTGAGACCCCCTGGTTCCAATTTTGACAAAAACGCTTCGCCTTAGACTGGGATCTGGACCAAGGTATCCGTGACCAAAATTTGGTAACTCTCGGTCAACTTGTCTGGTCCTCAGGTCGGTCCCAGTA
Source organism: Thermobia domestica (assembly GCF_964235325.1). Lineage (NCBI taxonomy): Eukaryota > Metazoa > Arthropoda > Insecta > Zygentoma > Lepismatidae > Thermobia > Thermobia domestica. Next base: position 172,722,257 of record NC_137462.1, read on the forward strand.
AACGTCCCCCCCCGAGACCCCCTGGTTCGAAATTTAAAAAAAAAACACTTCGTCTTGATCTGGGGCCTGGACTAAGGTACCAGTAACCAAATTTTGGGAACTCTCGGTCCACTCGTCTGGTCCCCAGGTCGCACACAGACAGACAGACAAACACACAAACAAACTCTTTATTTTATTTATATTAGATAAGATATACTATGTAAAATAGTCTCGTATCATAATATGTGATGTACAACAAATGTTACATTATATATTATCCGTAGCTCGTGATATGCTGCAACATATTAAAGCCTCAGAATAGTTGGGCAGGCGAATAATCCAGAAGTTACGTAACCCTATTGCGTTCATGGGAACGAGAACACAATAATTATAACTATGCTAAATTACTATAGACTACCAACTGCTCATTCAGAGAATTTATGAAGTTCACTTTATCGCAATAGTTTTATACAAACTAGATTTAGACTACGGATAATAGTTTTATACAAACTAGATAATCAATTATTATTATTATTATCATTATATTTGCAGTACAACCAAATACAACGACATTAACTATTAGTTCTAATTAACTGAATTGAGCTGAAAATTAAATCTTGATCTTTAAAGATTAACTATTAATTTTATGCGTTCTGTACCTTTCTGAAGGAATAAAAGCTGGAATTTGTTTCAAGGCTGTTTCTGAGTGAATACTTTCTTCAAAATAATATTAAAAATTATAGAAACATTTTCGAGACATTCGAGTCGAGTCGAGATTTTTAAGAGCCGTCTCGACTCGACTCGTGTCTCGACTCGAAAATTCGAGTCGAGAAATACGTTTGTCTCGACTCATCTCGAATTTTACAAAGTGTGTCTCGACTCGAATCTCGACTCGAATTCGAGTCGAGTCGAGTCGAGATTCGAGACATGTCTCGACTCGAGCGCATCCCTAAGTGTTATTGTTGACTGGGTGTACTTGTGTGGTTTTTGTACAAAAAAGTAAAGGAAAAAGTAAAAGACAGAAGCAAAAATTAAATGTGTTTGGCACTTCCTTTAATCTTATTACATAATTTGTTATAGGAATTGGACATTCGACAAACTAGGTAACATTTGATAAGAAAGGGGAAATTTTGTCAGTTGAAGGAACTTTCTTAAGGAACCCTACAAACACTGGTAATAATATTAATATATTTACACTAAAACGACCGGCTAGATAAAAAGTTGTGTGAAAATATTAGGTTTTCATCGGGATTACGTATCTGTTCAAAATATCTCTGCTCTAGCTGGTATGAATGTGCAAGAAATTTGTGGGAAGTTTTGACTCTAACAAACAAATAGAATATCCCAATAAAAGTGTTGTAGATAGTGCTTCCTTGAGCAAGACGACAGTGAAACAAATTATGCTTGAAAACAAAGATGTATGTAATGTGCTTTTTGTCATATGCACTAGTTGAAAAAGATAAGTTCTTAAAGAGTGTATACATCTTCGATTGCCAAATGCAGTATTAGCAGGCTAATAAGCCCATACGTAATTCCAGTAGATAAAACAAAGCAAAACAACCTACTTAACAACTATCAGTCAGCGAAGTTCAAATAGCCTATCCCTATATAATGGTAACTTCGTTATTTCGGATAAATAGTATACACAAAAGCGTTTCTGCTTCCAAAAATTTTTAATGAAACTTTTAATCAAGGCAGATTAAGGAAAAGTGGAACGTAAATCTATCAATTGATTATGAAAGAAACATTAATCCGCTATTATTATTAAAAAGGCTAATCTGGAAAACAAAGCAAATCTCAAATTAACAAACTCTTCTTTCACTACAACACAGATTCCAACATTATTAGCTGAAGAAAAAATGAAAAGTTTGTCAAAATAACAAGCCTTTGAAAGAAATAAAAATCGAGGAGAACAAGGGATTAGTACTTTTTAAATTAAAAAAATGCATCGTTAAATCTTAAAAATCCCACCATATTCAATAACATAAATACATTGTTTTTGGTAAAGTAACTAGATAAATGGAAATAGTTAGTACCAGCTGTAAAGTAGATTACTCGGTTTGTCCAATTATTATTATTATTATTATTATTATTATTATTATTATTATTATTATTATTATTATTATTATTATTATTATTATTATTATTATTATTATTATTATTACTTGATGTTGTTGTTCCGCCCGCCCTTTGAGATGTCAAATTGTTGTGAACGACATTATAAACTTTATCGAAAACATCTACGAGGTTAGGCGTGACGCTTATCTCAGGACTGTTTTTCAAAATGAAACCTCTTGAAGAAAATAAAATTTTCAATCCCTTCTATAACTTAGAAAGTTCTGTCCACTTTTCACCCACCACCTTCGGGTGAACATCGATATGCCACCTAAGATGTACTTACAAGGAACCCTAGGTATCTATCAGAGCCCGATTTTCACGAAACTTTGTATATAGAGGGAGTATCTCGGGAAACTCGCAAAGCCAAAATTGTAGCTGCAGAGTCCAAGACGCTGGAACACTAGGGCCCGAGAAAGGTCAAAAGTGAATCGTCAGTACATTAAGGACATGGTGAGAAAATGCACGTTTTTCTTTAAAACTAATAATTGTAGCGACACGAAATGAACATACATGGATACGAAATGATCGATATGATCAGTTAAAAATTATAAAAAGAATATCCACCATCTTGAAAGAGGCCATGTTGAAACTGGTGTGATTGATGTAAATAAGAAGAGGGTCATGCGATGCATTAATTTTAACGTAAATAGAAACAAAAACGTGTTGATGAAGTCTGTTGTTGGATTACATCATTCCTGTTCTTCTGGTCTGTTGGTGAAGTCTGTTGTAGTATTACATTATTCCTGTGCTTTAGATACAAGATCAGCAAAGTGTATCTTATGACACTCAAGCAGATGCAGATTATGGAGCGCTATGAGTGGGATCACTGGAACTAGAAAACCAAGCAAAATATAATTTTAGCACTACATCATTTGTTTCACAGTCACCATGTAATTGGTGTGGATGTGCTGATATGACGGGTTCAATCTTCATAATAATGTCATGGTTGACATTAACTTGTAACTTTTTATTAGACTTGACTTAATTCGAACAGAAATCAGAACGTCATATCAGTGCACCTATAGCGCTCCATACCCTGCATCTGCTCGAGTGTCATGAGATACACTTTGTTTATCTTGTACCTAAACCACTCTCCAGAAGCACAGAAATAATGTAATGTCACAACAGACTTCACCAACAGGTTTTTGTGGCTGTTTACTTTCAAATTAATGCATCGCATGACCACCTTCTTAGTTACACCAATCGCACCAGTTTCAACGTGGCCTCTTTCAAGATGGCGGATATTCTTTTCATAACTTTTAACTGATCATATCGACCATCTCGTATCCATATATGCTCATTCATGTCACTACAATGATTAGTTTTAAATAAAAACGTGCATTTTCTCACCATGTCCTTAATGTACTGACGTTCCACTTTTGATCTTTCTCAAGCCCTAGTGTCCCAACGTCTTGGACTCTGCAGCTACAATTTTGGCTGTGCGAGTTTCCCGAGGTGCTCTCTCTATATACAAAGTTTCATGAAAATGGGGCTCTGATAGATACCTAGGGTTCCTTGTTAGATCAAAAATAGTCCCCAGCAGTATCGACGACCTACTGCCAACGTTCTGGAAGGCCATGGATTCCATTGCGGTAGAACTTGGTGGGACGTGAATCGAAGGTATCAAGTGCATATTGCACCACTACTAGGGATTTGAACTGGCGTCCTTTAAGGTGATTGTCCAAGAATGGAACAGGTGATAATCGGACGGTGTAATGTCCGGGGAATATGGTGGATGCAATAGTGTTTCCCATCCAAGGCCTAGAATGGTGTCCTGTGTCATCCTAGCCACGTGAAGGTTAAGCGTTGTCCTGTAACAGGAGGGCCCCTTTGCAATTCAGAAGTGCTGGTTCCAAAGTTTTGAGTTTTTCTTGAACGTGGTTCAACTGCTGACAGCACATAGTTGCATTGATGGTCTGACCAGCTGGTATCAGTTCCCGATGTACGATGCCGCGAGCAGTCTACCAAACACACAGAAGGACCTTCTTCTGGTGCAATCCTGGTTTCAGCTGTTTTGGAACCGGTTCATGGGATGCTAACCAATGATGACGGCCCCGTGGAGTTTCGTACAGAACCCACTTCTGATCACATGTCAACACCCTATCCAGAAATGTCTCCTCAGACGAGACAGCAAAGAAACACAGGTGTCTTCTCGCGTTTCCTTCTGACCGGAGTCAAATCATGTTGGACTCATCGATCCAACTTGTAGTGCTTTCCAAGTTGATGAGGTGCTGCCGAATGGTTTCTCCACTCAGACTGAATTGTAGTCCCAGTTCCTCACATGTCTGCCCATTGTTCGCCTCAATTGCTGTCTGACGATCTTCATTTTGTTCATATATTGGTCATCCGGCACGTAGAACGTCTTCGAGTATTTCGTCACCGTCCTTAACTCGTTAAACCACCGCTGCACTGTCCGCGTAGTCACAACACCCTCACCGAAAGCCTGGCATATCTTCCGCCCCGCTACAGCGGTGTTTGACCCCAGTTTGAACTCGTACAATGTATACGCCCTTATGATGCTCTGTGGAGGTCCCATGTTCACTCTGTCCTTACGCAAGTTCACGGTGTAACTGAACTGCCACAACCAGCTGGTATGTTGGATATACCTACATCAACAACTGACCTTCACCTTATCTCCATTCGCATTCAACTTGTGCCAATTGAACACAGACCTCCATAAAAAGCGACAAAACTTTTTTGGTTACCGTTAAAACTTTGCTCCTACTCGTTAGAAATACATCATATCATGGTCATAGTATTCTACACTAACATAAGTACTTCCGATCAGGTCTGCCAACCGGAACCGTTATAAAATTCCATCTCGAGATGTAGAAATTCCCATTCTGCTCTTTAATATCCCACGATTTAGGCCTACAACATTTACAAAAATCTATAAAATATGAAAACTGAAACTAAAGTGGATTCAGACCTTTCACGTAAGTCAAATAGTTTGTGGACAAATAATTTAAAAAGCCAATTGAAAATGTTGACGAAAACCAGTGCATTTTGTTGTTAGCATTTCCATTACGCTTTTGGGTCGTAATCTTGGACGCAACATAATGAAACCACATAAGACAACCTAATTTCTCCAGGAATTTCGTGTAGAACGTTTTGGAAGTTAGTTAGTTTGGAACCTATTTGGCACTTTTTTTGTTTCATTTTACAGTAACAAAACTGGACTGATTTCACCTTTATTTAAAACTGATTAGTCTACTTTTCGCACATAGAGAATTTTGTTGGCGTCGGTAAAGTAAATGTATAACAAATTCCATATATGCTATTAATTTCTACAGAAATTCCCTTTATTACTATTCGAGAAATTAATAGGGAAAATTCCATAAAATTGGATTATCCCCACAGGTTGACATCACTGCCCAATTTTCGTAGTTTAAGGGAAATTTCCCTAATCTAGGAAAATTTAACAAAAAGGGAAAAGGGGAATTTTTCGACAAAACGTTGAAAACGCAGGGAAATTCTCGCTCTGACTGACCAATATAAATGCTTAATTTTTTCTTTGTTTTTCAGCAATAAACCAATGCAATAGCTACAGTTTGTGTGTGTGTGTATGTGTGTGTGTGTGGTGTGTGTGTGTGTGTGTGTTCAAAGTAGCATAAGTTGCACTCATTGTTGGTTGGTATATTTGTATTTTTTCTTTTTGTAGAACAAAGTCAAGGATAAAGAAATGTAAGCAAAAAAAATGAATAAAGCAAATGTGGTTGGTACTTCTTTTAATGTAGCTAAATTAATATTGTCACATAACTTCTGTTATAGGAATTAGACACTCAACGAACTAGGGAAATTTTAATACGAAAAGGGAAACTTTTAAGTAGTTTAAGGGAAATTTTCTTACGGAAACTTACAAACACTGTCACTGCCTCCGACATGCATTGACACGTTTGTTTCACTTGCGTTATTACTATTGGTGGAGATTTTCAAAATTTTGATGTTTACTAATGTAATACTGTGTGGTTCTTAGTTTTTAACACTGAAATATACTGTATATATGTATGTGGAATCTACGTTTTCCTTTAACATGTAAATTTGAAATTATCTTTTACCCTTTGCCGGTATATGAGGAGCTTCTTTTCAAAAACGGAACATTTCCGTCTCCACTTTTTGCTAAATTAGCCTTTAAGGGTTTTCGAATCTATGGGATAACTCTGTCGGATTACACCTGAGTTTAGGCAACGGGGAGGTTTATGGTAGAAATTAATTTTAAAAAAATAAAAAAAAACTGTAGATGAAAATGTTTCCTTTTGAAAATAGACTCTTCATATACATACGAGAGGGAGTCTGCAAATATATTTCCCCTAGCGACTGACACAGGTGGGGATGCAAGACCAAAAATAGCATGCGACATTAAAGATCTGACGTACCTTTATTTTTCCACATACTGTAAATACCACGTACATTGAGATATTTGTCATACTGGTCTATAAGCTTTAAAAATCCTTCCAGGAAAAATTCAGGGCTCTGCCATACGGAAGAAGGGTCGAACAGCTTCTGGGACTTCAGCATTGCTTCCAAAGTGCTTGCCGCCGAGAGTCTCCTTCAAAGCCGGCAACAGATGGAAGTCACTGTGTGCAAGATCAGAAGTGTATGGTGGATGGACAAGGCGCTCCCACCCAAGAGTTTCAATATGCTTTTGCGTTGCCGTCGCTGAGTGTGGTCTCGCATTGTCATCCAACAACACATCAGTTCTTTGGACTTTCACGAGTCGATTATGGGTTTCTGTCCCTCCCAATACGCCACGTGCCCATTCATAGTGGACAACCGCTCGCAATTCCTCCTTTGACCACATCAAAACACGGCTTCTCTCCGTAGCTCCCAGCCTCAGACAGGCTTTGCGCAGGCAAAACGATGGCAATGGCCCCATCTGCTGGATCGCAGGTGTACGATAATCACTTCTATCTGGGTGTGTTGCGCGTGCAACCGCTATTTCCTCCTCGTATATATATATAAGACGAAGATTGGGCATTCTAGAGGCCTTGTGGAAAGTAACTTGGCATATCAATATGCTTCTAGGTACAACGAATGTGAGTATTATATGTTATTCGTGCCAATTTGCGGCTGGTAAGACGTGCATGCTGATGCGGTGTGTTTCCCTTACAAGTTGAACCATGGGCCGAAGAGATGTGACCGAGTGGCAAAAGGGAGTCACTGTCTTCGAGTGTGAACATGGGCATAGCCTGCGGGAAGTGCCGAAGTTCGTTGGCGTGTTCGAATCCACAGTTACAGAGGTTGTTCAGTCTACATTTGGCCAATTTCGACTTACCTAAAAAATTAGAAGAATCCATGGCGCTAGGTCCGTAAGTGCTCGATGTGTTTTCCTTGGTTCCTAACAATAGTCCGACAGCGTAATTTCCACTGTAATAGGCTTCTCTGAAGAACTGGGAGGGGAACCTTATCCCATTCTCTTTGCACATCTTTCCAAAGTCCTTCTACAGTTGTCACACGGCGTTTTCCCAAAGCCCGCTTCAGCAATCCAAATCCACAATTGTCCATAGGACTTGCAGCTGGAGATTTAACAGGTACCTCATCGAAAGGTATCACCTGTATACCACTTACCTCTTCCATCTCCCTATAGAATGCGAGCGACGATCGTGAGGTATGTGATCAGGGCTTGTCCATGTGAATGCGCACCAGATTGGCGTCATTTCCGTACATTGTTGGAATCTCATGCTCGTAGATCGGCCGCATGATCTGCTCCTGAAAATACTGAGAATTTAGTTTTTCGCCACCCTACGAATCTTCAGTTTACCTCTGTAACAGTAGCCAGTAAAGACCATGAACCCTTTTGGGAAGGATTCTTTACAGACACGGACCCACTTTCTATTCTTGGCTCCTTTGTCTTGGTACATGATGGCTCTCGGTTTGCCGCAGCCGGAAAGATAATTCCATGCTTCATCGAGCGTTACGACGTACATCCAACTTTGTTTTGCCAGATGCCGTTCGTACAGCTTCCGGGCGTTACACTTTCGTTCCTTTTGGTGGGCATCTGTGAGAAGATGGCCGCGAGCTTTCATAACTTTTTCCAGCTTGAGTTGATGGTGTAACGTCCGGTTCACATACCCAAAGACACGTCAAGACGATTAGCCATACACCTTTGTGTTGGCTGATTTTCTTGCATTGGCATTTTGCGAAGTTTCCTCTGCATGGTGGAGGTGACCTTGGTGCATTCCCGCTTCCTAGGCAACTTCGTTAATGATCCAAATGGTGGAGCTTCGTTGCCCTTGGACTTTTTAATAACATCTTTATTCCACTTAAACTGATGTTACAATCATTCTTCTTGCACTGTTTTCTAATGACAGAAACACTAAAGTGGGCGTCATGAAGAGCCAAAACATAGCCTTCCCAAAACCGGCTTAGTTTGGGCGTCTTTTTGGTCACAGAGCGAAAACCCACTCACTTGGAAACAAATTTAACACAACACTCACATCAATGGTCCCGTTTTGTGCGTTATTGTCGTCCGCGCGGAAAAGCAACTCCGTTCCCAGGAAGCCAGTGCACAACACTGCAGGACGCCACGAGCCAGGTCGGGTGAGTCCATTCTGCCTGGGAAGGGGAAGGAACGAAATCGGCCAAACGTAGGCTGAACAACCTCTGTAGTACTGTCCATACAGTGTGGAGAACGTCTCGGCCTCTCAGGAGCAAGAGTTGTAGGAAACCCATCATGTTCGAGCGTGACCATAGATGTCTGGGGAGATTAGTGTCCTCTAAATGTAATCAAACCAATTCTAAATGGCAGGAACTGCTGCAGGGCCCAGTCATCAAATCTCGGAGCGAACCATGTATGGCACAGACATATTCAGTCTCGTTGCCAAGGTACAACCCACGTTGACTGCCATGCAGTAGAAAAATCGCCTGTCTGGACGAGAGAACAATGCTACTGGACCACAGAATAGCGGCGACGCATTCTCTAGTCAGATGAATCCCGGTTCTGTCTCTACTCCAATGACGACCGCTCCAGCGTGATGCGGCGGTCCGGAGAAACCTAGAAAGCTGTATGGAGAGGGCTTTATCGAACGGGATGTAGTCTTTTTCGAGTATTGGTGTGGGTCCCTTAATAGAGGTGCCCAACAGCATGAAGGCTAAAGGCTTTGAATTACGTGTCTATTCTGGATAATGAGGTATTGCTATTTGTCCAGTTTCTGCGAGATGGTCACACCCGAGAGTCTCAGTATCAAGACGACAACTGCACAGATCACTGAGCCAGGATTATGCGAGAATAGTTTGCTTAACATAAGGTGGACATCCCACCGGCCTGAATATTCGCCTGATCTTAACGTTATCAAGAAAATTTGGAACAAACCGTGAAGAGGAAACAACATGCCCCCACGCTGGGCGCTCTGCGGGACCAATTGTTCCTGGAGTGGGCTAATTGAACTTGTATGTCATCCTCTCCCACATTGACATTATACCACAGAACATCAAACCTGTAATCCACGCTTGCGGTGATGTAACGCCTTATTGGCAAATCAAGTACGCACTTCGTAATTTTGTCCAGGATGCATTGGACATTGTATATATATAAGCATTGGAAATTTATAAGCATTGGACATTGTATATATATATATATATATATATATATATATATATATATATATACAATGTCCAATGCTTATAAATTTCACAAATGACTGAAGATATAATAATGAAACAAAAGTGATATAGGAAAATACCGCATTGGCTAGAGTGTGCCGTTTGTCCCACAGACTTATCATGGAGTACTGGGGATCACTTGAAATTTTAAATGGGAAGATACGTCATTTGATCTATCGTTGAAAAAGAACACGAAAAAAAGTCTTTTGTAAGATTATTTTTCGTGTGGGCACCATTTAAAATTTCCGAAAGACCCTCAGTGTTCAAGATAGGGGCCTTGTGAGACTAACAGCACGCACTATTCAATATACTCTATGACATTTCCTTATCTTACTTTTGTTTCCTTTCTTTTAAAAAAAAACCTTCAGTCGTTTATGATTTATAACCAAAGTACGTTTTATCCAATGGTGGTTTGCGAGGTTCAAATCCGGTAATTTTGATATTTCCGACTCGTCTCGATCAGGACGACCAACTTTCGACAATGACATGTTAAGGGTGAAAGTGGAAGCAAATCCGTGTCAGACAATCGTGTAACTTTCACACGCTCTTAACCAACCTTAGTCGACCATCCAAGAACATTTGCAGCAGATTGGGAAGGTAAGCAGAGCAGATGTTTGGGTCCCGCATATTCTGTCCGAAGAAAACAAAGCTAACCGGTCCAACAGCTTATTACTTCAGTGGCATAATACAGAACCGTTTGGTGGAGAGGAAAAATGGGTTTTGTATGATAATCCAAAACGCAAATGGCAGTGGCTTTCTGCGAATGAATCGTGACGCAGAACAGCTACGCCTGGTTTACACCTCAAAAAAGTGCTTTTGTGTGTTTAGTAGAGTATTCGCGAGGTCATTCATTTTGAAATGCTACAACCTGGATAAACTGTGAATGCAGACCATTACTGTGAACAATTGGATCGCATACAGCAACCTTTCATTGAAAAGTGGCCAGCGATTGTCAAACAGAAAAGGCGTTATTGTGCAACACGATAATGCAAGACCGCACTGCGCAAGACGAACCCTGGAAAAAGTTTCTGACTTGAGAGTGGGAGGTATTGTCTCACCCACAATACTCACATGATCTTGCGGCATCGGATTTTCATTTATTCCGATCGCTACAATGTTTTCTCAGTGACAAAAACTTTGAAACTGTGGACGATGTGCAGCTCTCTCCAGATATTTTGATCAAAAACCAATTTAGTTTTATCGATTTGGCATTGAAAGTTTGCACACTAGATGGCAAAAGGTTGTTGATAATGAGGGTGATTACATCATTGATTAAAAGTAGAAACTTGTTCACAATTTATCTGTATGAATTTACTGTCAAAAAAAATTACTTTCCGGTCCCCCAATAGAAAAGTAGTTTTCACCACGATCGCCTTTTAGCTGGCATCCTACAATTTCCATGTTCCTTGCAAATAATAATAATAATAATAATAATAATCAGGTGGTGTATTAGGAACCACTTTCACAGTGACCAACCGACAATAAGTCCGCGGCCACTTGAGGTCACCATCCGCCAATTGAGAACTGACTTAATGAACGTATTTATCGTTTCCGGACGAAGAAGTCTACAAAAGCAACACTTTGAGCATTGCATTTTTTGTAGTTAGTTCATCACAGTATTTACTGGATCAATGCGTCTATCAAAACTACAGTTCTTCCTTCGAAGTTGTGGCACGGTGACACAGCGATAGCGCGCTCATCTCAAGTGCGGAGTTCTTGTTCATTGAGAGTTGAACTCCGTGAGTTTTCCCTGGGCATTAATTATTCGGCTACATTAGTCTGAAGAGTATAACCATGAGACGTTAAAGACTTTACTTGATGTCAGTTCTTAATTCGAAAATTTATTCTCTACTGAGACATTGTATGTTAATGTCTCTCTCTTTCTTTCAAGTTCTTACTTGAATAATGCACTATGTTCTTTACTAGTTTAAATGTGCTTGATTGTTGTTTATTTTCTTCATTGAAACTTTGATAAAATATTCCAGGAGTTCATTAGTTTGCTGGGAAGTCACGTTTCGCTGTACGTGCACCGCATCTAACTGTGCATTATTGAAATCTACAAGGGAGAATCAGATGAAAACCGCAAATATTTTTTTCAACTATTTTACTGCAGGGAGAATGTTTGTACAATATTTTTCTACATAATCCCCTCCCAGTTCAATGAACTTACACTACCGGATAGGAAGTGTTTCGATACCGCATACGATTCTTTTCTCCTTTAATGAACCGAAGATGTGAAAATCTGATGATGTCAAATCTGTCGAATATAGCGGATGTGGGAGACACTTGTAGCGTAAGTTTTCACACAAGTAGCGTAAGATAGGTCGTCGGCAGTTTTCACGGTTGCTCAAGCAGAATGAGCACGAGCGTTATCATGTTGAAGCAAAACACCTGCATTCAGCAATCCCCTTCACTTTCTTAGTATTGCTGGATTGAAAGGGTTCTTGCGAAGGTTGGTGTAGTGCCACTAGTCGCTATAGTGTGTGGGGAATGTAGTGTTTCAGAATAGGACCATTTTTATCCCAGAATAAAGTTGATATGATTTTCCCTGCAGAGGGTTAGCTGTGAAACTTGTTTGGTTTTCGCGAGGAAGAATTTCGTTGTTTTTTCCTTGCACGTTTCGTTTCCGGTTGAAAATAGTGCAACCAACTTTCAATCCCGGTGACAATGTGACCTAGAAAATCCTCACCCTCTTCGTTACGTCTCAGCAGCTCTTGACATGTGTCAACCCGACTATCTTTCAGCTCCTGCGTCAGCTGTCGAGAAACTCAACTGGTGAACTCTTTTCTGTAGCGGAGTTCGGCGTGCACTATGCGGTATATTTGAATCGAAGCTCATATCCAACACGGAAGCCATTTTAGCCAAGATGACACGCAGGTTTTCCTGAATAAGCCAATCTGCTGCAGCTACGGACTCCTCTGTCAAAATTCCATGAACCTGATCCGAACGGGGAGCATCACTTAACAAATTCGTACCTTCTGTGAATTTCTTGTACCGCCTGTAGACTTGCTGCTGTAACAGACTTCATCTTCATTCTCCAATGAATATCAACCGGTTTCACAGCTTCACTTCGGTCGATACCATAAAAATCGAATAACATCACTTTGTTCCTCCTTGGTGCAACTGCGTAGTGAAACCACTACATTAAATCAGCTCCAACCCCCAGCTCGGAAAGACGTCCAGGACTGTGTCTGCAAATTTCCAAACACCTAGATACAGAAAAACGATTTTTAGTGGCACTTCGTGATTTTTGTTTTTTCCCTGGTACAGAATTAAAATAATGGCTACCCCTTTTTGTCCTCGAATTATTTGTGTTTTTGTATTTTTCCGACAAATTTTCGGCTGGTCATAACGCCGAAAGCAAGCATTTCTACACCTATGTTAGCCTATACTTTTTGTCTTATCTGGTGTCAGGGATCACCTCTCAAAGGTTGTAGCTGTTTAGAAACACCCTGTATAAGCAACTCAAAATAATAGGAAACTCATAGGACGAAAGCAATACAGGATAATATAGATGAATATTCACTTGTGCCCTTAGAACACATTTTGACCCTTGTGACACATTTCTGAAAATTATTAATTAATGTACGTAATAGCAATTTTTCACAAGATATATGAAAACATCCGTGACATTTATGAAAATATATCAAAATACGTTCTTCGCTCCATTTTTCTTACAATTAATACCTACTACTTCATGCAGTAGAAGTATTTCATTTAGCTGTTTCTTGCACTTATGCACATTTCCACTTGTTATTTCTTATTGTTTCCATTTAAATCCTGCTACTGATATCTTCTTAAAGAATACCGATTGACGCAGTCCGTGTGTCAAATCTATATTTTATGCACTTTATGCTGTGTTGATGTGCTCGATACCTCACTAACGAAACCAGGAAGCGCTTCGATGGAGACAGCGTTATTTTCCAACAAGCAAAAGCAATCTTATGCAGACAATAAATCATTTCTGGTCATGTAATCCTGACTTATTTGGCTGAAAGATGATACTTATCGTAAAACAACAGAAATTTACACATCTGTAAACGTAGTTATAAAATGTCAACTAGCTTTTCACAAACTACGCAAGCTAATAGATAATTTCTGCTGCAATTCCTGAATCAAGTGCTTACTCACGGATTAACACATAAGAAAGCATATGAAAAAAGACACAGAACAATATGTATATTATTTATTTTCAAATACTGACATATTCAACAACACTCACGTATTGAAAGACAGAAAACAAAACTCATATATTCAAAGCTAACTGTAAATAATTCATTCGTAATTATCTAACATATCTTCTAGTTCCAAATATTTAGTTACATACTGCGTATCATACAATATTATTCGTTACATATTTCAGTTTATTTCTACAAAATATATTGTAGAATATGTTGCATTAACTTTTCTTATGCTGCCACGTACTACAATTGCTATTGTAAAATACTAAAGAGTGGCAACAATTAGCTCCCATTTCTGATTCTGATTCGAATCGAAGACAGTCGGAAAACATGGGCGAATACTATTTATTAATACATAACCACTTTCATTCTTTAACTTTTTCTCACGCACACATATCAAAGACTAAGAAAAACAGACATATATGTTTACATATATGCGTGTATAGTCTATTACAAAACACAACACACTGGCAGTCTTTTTTTTCAAACAACACGTTTGGCAGCAGCTTCAGACCACATGGCAAGATTATAATGTTTTTAAACTAATGTTTTGGACGTTGGTGAAATCCACTTTAACTTATCCTTTGTCGGGACTTCAGCGTGGAGGAAAGTACAATCGAACTTGGTGCAATACCGACCATAACGGCAAGGCTGAAAATAAAATGTATTTAACATTTCTAAGAGCAACAATAAGTAAATGATAAAAATACATACTTAATTTTACAAACAATAGAGAAATTTATGGAACTCCATTTATAATTTGATCCTAGTGTTTTACTGTAATGTAATGACTATGGTTAGGATTTTCAGCTGAGTACTACTTTCTTTTAAAGCAAAACGCGCTCTTCGAAAACACTCGGTGTATCAAATGTTGCTTTCAGTTGAGAACAGAAATAATTTTTCAGCATCTTTTTCCCCTCTTTCGGCTTTTTGTCCCCTTCATATATAATCGATCACCTTTTGCTCCCTTTTCTCTCCTATAACTGCTACGTTTTAAAACTTAATTTCAACTTTCCCGGTCATCGTGGACTGAGCGTGTTGTTTCTTGTGCAAGAATTTTGCCAAGAACATTTCGTGCTTTTTTTTTCACAGAATAGTCATGATTTACAGACAGAACTGTTCTGCATCTACGGTTATTGGTCTATGGCTCATTAAGATGTTGGAACAACAATGCTTAGAAAATGAACAGTAGGTTATCTACTTCAGTGAGGCAACAGTTACGTAGTTTTGCCTGAGGTTAGTCTTCATAATAATCTCAATTTGGTCGAATTTGCAACACATGGAAAAAAGCTTTGACATCTACAAAGACATTTTATCTCCAAATACAAAGACATTTTATCAGCTTACATTTAACAATTTATAGATGCTTAATTTTTTAAGCACACCAGCCAGCTTCATGGTTTTGGCTTTTAATATAGGTATGTAGTCTGTAGTTCTCTCTATGACTTTTTTTTTTTTACCTTACTTTAGAATCTTTTCCCTTCCTTTTCCTACGAAAAGTGCCCATAAGAATCTTAACCCATAGTAAAGACTAAAGTCTGAAACTTACGGCGGAATGTTATGAATAGGCAAATTTTGCTTATTAGATTACTATAAATGAAAATAAAAAGTCAGTTTGGAGTTCTCAAGCAACTAGTTACCTTTATCTGTTCTAAAGGATGAGTTAAGTAATTTCGTCACTTCAAAGTCAATGAAGTGCAAGGTTCCACAAATTATATTTTCGGTTCCAAGTAATATGACTACTTATGGAACGAAACCATAGGTCAGTATATACTGCAACTTTACTCTCACGATGAGGTACATTTCCTTACCTTTCTCATCTTTAGTTCATTTATTATTTTATATTTCTGTTTTACAAATTCAAACAAAAATTATAATTCTCTCTTTCGCAATAATATTTACAGGTCAGTGCAAAATATAACCCTTATGTTAAGTTCAATCTTTAGAACCTAGTGGAAACAAATGATGTCAGAAGAAGTGGTGGTAGTACAATAGCCCTACCTATGCCAATGACTTCCAATTAGAGATGCAAGGGCTAGGGAAAAAAACGGCTTTTTTTGGGAAAAAAAATTCAATTTTTTCTGCTTCGCTTTTTTGGTTGGGAAATTTTGGGCTTTTTTGAAAATTTTGCTTTAAACTAATAAAGCAAACTTTGTTTCGCTCCAAACAAACAAAAAAAAAATTAATTAGTGGTTGATGCAGATAATATGAAACCTCAAAAATAAACCATGAATTTCAAAAAGATTTTTTAAAATTCTTAATATATTTAGATTGTGAATTCCAAAGGATTTTGCAATATATGTAATAATATTTTAACCTCTTATATACAATAAATACTTAAAAAATGATACACAAATAACTAGCAAAATTGTATGTAGTATTTTTACTTCAAAATATCTCACACATTCTTTTTGAAGCAAAATAAAGAAAAACATGAGAGAAATCTGCATATCAAGAGCTTCGTTTCGGGTGGTTCTGTACATTCTTGAAATTTTTCAGTTAAGTTTTAACTTTCATATACATTGTATGAATATTTCGTACAAATTTTTCAGATTGATCACATACGTAATAATCTGTTACTACCTATTAGGTGCTTCGGATCTGCCAAATCGGTAAAGCTCCAAATTCTGTAATGCACTGACTGTTCCTTAAGCTTGTTCAGAATCGGGAAAGTATCGAATTTTCTGTCCATGGGTCATATACAGTACATAATAGACGGTTCATATGAGCGTATGGTTTCCTACGCTGTAGAATATATAACTACCATCACGGTTTACCCAGTCCTGAAGGTTTCTGAATTTTTAACAAGAAAATTCAACATATCGCAACGTTTTTTTTTTTTTTACAAAAAAGAAAAAATATGGAATACATTTAAAAAGAGTGGAAGAATCAATCACCGTTCCAATTCACAAGACGACAAAATTGATTGTAATAATTATCGAGGCATTTCTCTTAACATTCTATTAATAAGACCCCATACGCAGATGAAATTATTGGAGATTATTAGTGTGAATTTAGTTGAAATCGACCAGATATTTACCATTCGACAAATACTCGAAAAGAAATGGGAATATAGTACCCAGTACAAAAACTGTTTATTGATTTTAGAAAGGCTTACAACTCGATTAGGAGGGAAACATTGTACAATATTCTTACAGAATTTGGAATACCGAAAAAGCTAGATTTATTAAGTGTTTAAATGAATCCCAGAGTAAAGTCCGAGTAGAAAAATGCGAGCTTCCACGTCGAGATTGGCCTGAAACAAGGATATGCGTTATCGCCGTTATTATTCAGCTTTGTTCCGGAGTACACTATAAGAAAAATCAAAGATAGGAACCAGGACCTAGGGTTGAATGGTATTCACCAGGTTATGGTGTATGCTGATGATGTAAATCTGATAGGAGAACAATTGAAAGAAATGCAGAGGTCTTACTAAACGCTTGCAGGAACATGAGTAAATACAGAGAAATCTAAATACAAGGAAGTTCACAAGAATCATAATACGGCAAATTATGAATGCGTTAAAATATCAATTAATACCTTCGACACAGTGGATACTTTCAAATAACTTGGATCAGTATTACCAGATCAAAATCATACCCACAAAGAAATTAATGTCGACTGAAATTAGGAAATTCTTGTTATTATTTAGTTCAAAATATTTTGTCGTCGCGAATTCTGTCAAGGAATTTAAAGCTTAAAATATATAAAATGATAATCATGCCAGTTATGCTTTATGGTTGTGAAACATGGTCGCTTACGCTGAGGGAAGACGCAAACTGAAATTATATGAGAATAAAATTCTGAGTCGAATATTTTGACCCAAGAGGAACCGGAATGGGGAATGACAGAAACTTCAGAAGGAGGAACTACATATTTTATACGGTTTACCAAACATCGTTTGAGTCAACAAGTCTAGGAGAGACAGGTGGACAGGTCATGTTGCCAGAATGGAAGAAAGCAGGAACGGTTTCAAAGTTTTAACTGGAAATCCAATCGGGAAACGTCCATTAGGAAAACCTAGGCCCAGATGAGAGGACAATATTAAGATGGATCTAGCAGAAATAGGAATACAAAGTAGAAACTGGATTGAATTGCATAAGGACAGAAGTCAATGGAGAGCTTTTGTGGCCATAGAGAAAGAGAGAGAGAATACGTTTAAGTTAAGCACAACTGCACAACAAACATGAGAGAGTGGTTAGCTTTCGCGCTTCTATCGTGAAGTCCGGGATTCAACCCCGCATTCGACCATTTTGACAAAAGTTTTCCTTAATTCCATCTGTGAATGTAGAGATAGTGCGTGCACTGTGAGTCCTGGCCGATTTCCTTTCTAATCGTTTTTAAATCTTTGTTATTACTAGTTACCAGCAGTGATGGATCTGCGAAGAAGGTTAGGGTGGGGATGTCTTTCGGATTGAAGCCTCTACCCGGAAATTACGGAATTTCTAAAACAAACTAAATATTAGTTTTGCCTTTACTCATAAACTTCAAGCTGTTCTCATATATAATAATAATAATAATAATAATAATAATAATAATAATAATAATAATAATAATAATAATAATAATAATAATAATAATAATAATAATAATAATAATAATAATAATAATAATTAGGAATTTTTAGAAAAACTAAGCATTAATAAGAAAAGCCCCTCCCAAAATACTTTTCTAAATCCGCCACTGATTAAAAGTATAAAATGGTCTTCAAGGTTGTATCTGGAAGATTATAGCTGAATATACAAACGAAACGAAATATTTGTTATGCCTGTACTCATAAACTTAAGCTCCTCTTTTAGGATTTTTTAGAAAAAACAAACAATATTCAGAAAAACCCCTTCCAAATATTTTTCTAAATCCGATACTGATTATTTCTATCAAATGGTATTCAAGGTTGTGTCCGGAAGATTATTGTTAAATCATTGCACAGCTATGATATAACGGAAATGTGGAAGTACGCTCTGACAGATATATTGAAAAACGTACGCTCTGATATATTGAAAAACATAAGATTAATTATGTGCTAGAAGCTAAAGTACTAAGCTCTAAGAAGTGAAACACGGATAACTAAAAAGAAATGATCCAGAGAAGAAAAAGATATCGATAATTCAGAAGTTAAAATAAAGTTAAATAGCTTCTAAAATTGCCCTCAAATACTACGTACTTTATGTTTACTTTAATTCATAAACCATGTGCTCCATCCATCATGATGGTGAATTCCAGAGCTAAGTATGGCATTTAGGTCATGGAATCTTATTTAACTTTAGAGTATACTATAAGAAAGCTATTTAAACAGAAAAACATGAAAATGAAAAATGCCAAAATTTCCAAAATTCTCGTCCCCCCCCCCCCAAAAAAAGCCGGCTTTTTATGTGAAAAAAAAACATCGATTCAAAAAGCCGGCTTTTTTGCACCTCTACTTCCAATATCGCTATACCACGCACGAACTTCCGAATACTAAATTACTTTATCACAGCACACAAACTGATCTTTCATCCTGCTGAGTAATATACTTGTAATATCCTGCTTTTAAATAGTTACACTTCCAGTGAATATTCTCCTTTCAGTTCGAAATTTTCCCTTTTTCTTGCCTTTAGCAATTATACAGCTTTGGTCAAATATTTGAAACGGAAAAATACACCGCTCATCTCCGTCACTCGTAAGTCCTCTTTCCTTATGATTACAGTTACTAGTCTGGTAATATGTAACAAAGTTGTGCGAAAGGTAGAAAATTACTAAAAGAAATTCTGTTCAACCAGAACAACATCCTCATAAACTAGCTGTCAGCTCCATGGCTGCTATTATCAAATATTGAGGTAAATTTAGCCTACTAATCCTACTCACCCGATTTGGCGCCTTCTAATTTCAATTTGTCCCCAAATCTTAACAAATAGTTTGGAAGGGGTCAATGCAATCAATAATTACATGATTAATTGGGATATTTCGACAAAAAATTTTCTTCCAGTAGAATATAAGTGTTTTTATAAGGCCCCTGGAGTTGTAGTTGTTTATAAAAGACGTTTTATCCGTTTATAATCACGATATTGTTGTTTCTTAATTTTTAAACAAGTGCTTTACTCTTTTGTACAATCTTACTGAACGAATAATGGAAAACATTTCACTTTATTATTCCCTTGGAATGAATTCATTTTATCTCCCATTTTGGCTAGATTACTTACGGTTTCATATACACACATATTCACACACAAAAAATAAATAAATAAAACTTTGAGCAATATGAGGCAATTCAGGTATTTATAAAAGTTTTTAAGAACAGCTTTACTCCACAGTTCACATTTTGGCATTGATGCTGTACATAACCAATCTCATTTCTAAAGTACGTTAAGAGGCAAAATGCGACGTCCTAGGCACATACTTCATTGATGTCATTGCTTGTGACTCTTAAGATAATTCGCCCTTGAACTGACTCCCTGGATAACAATATATACTTATTTGATCTTTCCATATCCGAGATTCCTTTGAAAAATGTTTATTAATTTAGTACCGTAAGGTGTGCCTGTTGAACCACGTACTTCCTTCAAAGATATCTACGGTATGGTAAGTTTTCGTTTAACACGTAGATCTGAAATATGTAATAAGCTCATGTAGTGCAACTTAAAAATATATAACTTTATGTTTGGTTGGCGTTGGCAGCACTGTTAATTTAACGGTATTGTAGAGTATGTCTAACAAAGTCCTCGTGTTGATATTTGCGTGTTACAAAATTTCATTGAATTTTATCTATTAGTTTAAAAGTTACAAGGGCGTTTCAAGATAAATGGACGATAAATGGTCCATCCTGTATATAATATGCCTGTATATGTTAAACCCTCATTCTTTATTTTTCAATTTAACGATCTTTGAATATGATTCTTGTCAAATCTATAAAAGTAAATCTTACCCGTGGATGATAATATGTACAGTTCATGTTTGTACACTTTGGAAAGAATCGACACACTGCAGGGGATGCAGGTTTCGCATGAACTGAAAAAGAAAGGAATAATAATTACCACCAATATCTGAATAATTGATAGTGTGCATTCTCTATAAATTATGATTCCCCAAATCACAGAGTTTACTTACGTCCATAATAGTGTACTTATTAGTTAAGAGCTTAAATTATGAAGTACCAATATTAAGTTTAAAATATGGCGAACTTCCGATTTGCAGCATGTGTGTTATACATCTTGCGAGATTAACCGTCCACTTTTAAAAATAAAAATATAAATTGCTACAAGGTTACACTGCTAATCAATTGTTTATTCTCTAATTAATTGTTTTTTATTTCTTGATTTACTGGCTTAAATCTAGAGCGTTAATCTTCAGGAATTTCATTTGGAGTGTTACCTTTCAGGAATTTAAGTTTTCTTCTTTCCTTTTTCACTCTTTGGTTCATCAATCAATCAATAAATGAAATCTGTGAACTGCTGAATACCTGTGTTTTTAAGGTAACAGAGATTACTAAGAATGGTTTTCAGTATTTAGCTCGTCCTACTAGTCATCAACGCAGATAATTACGAGTATATTGTGAGAATTTAGTATCCATATATCGTATTCGATTGAAGGTGAGAGCTCAGAATCACGGTGTCGATTACCCTAAATAAATTTCCTAACTAGATAATATTTTTAGATGCATATCCTAGAATAGTGGTACTCAAGGTAGGATCCGCGACCCTACAACTTTAAATGTATTGTAATAAAATGGAACTCATAGCTGCCATGCAAGAAGTACTTCTCAGCTACTAGGTTATCATAAAATAATGTTTATATTAAAATGTTTACATTGCACTTTATCAGGTAAAGCATTACAGAAATTGAAGAATGTTTAATTATGCAAAAAAAAAAAAAAAAAATGTTATACTGGTTTTATTTTCTTTTTAGGAAGTGGAAACTTTCCTACAGCAGACTGGCTTAGAAAGAAGTATGTACCATTATTGAAAGAGAAGCAGGATAGAAATACAGTTCAGAGTATGAAAGATCAGCATGTGATTGTCCACGCCGACGAAATTACAGATAGAATGGGTCGAGCAGTTTTTATTGTGTTGAGCAGTTTTTATTGTGTTGTTCAGAACACTTCCTAAGGATCGTTGTGATACACCAAGGTTACATGTTGGTGGTGTTTGCATGCTGCAAAATGCAAATTCACAAGAGTGCTGTCAAGCTATTGTCCAAGTGATTAATAAACATGCAATAAAGTATGAAAATATAATTGGTGTTGCTACGGATGGTGTGCGATATATGACAAAATGTGTACAAACATTGAGAGGATTGATTTCTGACAATCTGATTCATACTGAGTGTTGGGCACATAAATGTCAGGAATATGGCCAAAGAAATTATACCGTCTGAACAAGTTCGTAGCACATACAAAGCGGGCTTTTCTCAATACAAGAAAGAGAAAACATAGATATGTCAGTTTCCTAAAGGAGAAATACAAGAATGGTGAGAAAGAAGCAAAACTTTTCCCTTTACCAATTGTGACCCGATGGAAAAATGAAATGAAATCTTTGAGTTTTACGTCCCACGATTATGCCGGTCAGGCTAAAGGAGACGGTGATTATGAGAAATGAATGAAATGGTGGAATGAAGAAAGTGGGAGGAAACGGGAGAACTCCGAGAAAACCCACGAGCACGGTGTTTGTCCACCACAAAGTCCACACGGCGCGAGCTGGGATCGAACCAGGGACCCCAAGCACCGGAGGTGAACGCTCTACCACTGAGCCACCGCGCCCCCTGTGACCCCATGGAATACTTGGTTTCTTGCTGTAGTGTATATTGCAGAATATATACTTGATTTGGTTGAGTATTTCAAAAGTGTGGAAAGTGATGCGGAGAGCGTTCATTATTTTCACAATTTGTCGGAAGGTAGTGTCAAGTCTGTGCATTGTGAGGCTACATTTGTCAAAGAGCATTGTGCTTCCACTTCTGACTTGATAACGTGCTTCGAAAATTCCAACAACCCTTTGGCCCATAAAGTTATTCCAAAAGTAAATGAACTAATGTCCGAATATAAACTTGTGGCACAACTTATATTTAAGGAAGAAACTTAAAAAAGTGAGGAGTGAAGAGAGACAGAAGAGTGTCGAAAAGAAGTTCAGTAAGTTGGGGTGGCATGCAGCAACAAACTGGCTGACATGCTTTAAAAAGGATCCAGCTGGTGAGATCTTTAAGACATTGACATCATTATTTCATCTTCCCCAGCTCAAAGTTGCAAAACTTGATAAGTTTTCTAGTAATGTGATGAAAATTCCCATTTTTGAGGAAATAGATCACCGTGAATTTTTGAAATTTTACATGCAGTTACAAAATGAGCTCCAAACAGTATCTACTAGTGAAGTGGATAGTGTGGAAAGAGTGTTGCGGGGTATGTTAGATGGGCATTCAGAAATTGCTGGAAAGTTTCTCCAACTAATGTACAGCGGGGAACACTTCTAAATGGTACACCTTAGCCGTAAATCTCCATATGGCTGTACCATTTAGAAGTGTCCCCCGCTATACATATCAATTTAGAATCTTGATGTGGAGAGGGCTCTCTCTTCTTACAATGACATACTTACCGACAAAAGAACAAACTTAACACCAGAAAACACTGAAACAATGCTTACGTGTTATTTGCATAAGTAAACTGTCAACACTAAAGTTATTTTTTCCTGTTAATGTTGTCTGTGTATGTTTTTGTTTTCCTTTAAATGATACTTTTATTCAATGAGGATGCTTAGTGTTATTTCTTAAAAACTCAAATATTGTTTAATTTAGTCATACATGGGCTCATGTCATGATTAATGAGTGAAAATTAAGGTGAAATAAAATATAACTAATTGTAATTACCAAGGAAAATAGTGTTCTTACATTGAATTTTTATTCAAGATTTTATCCCGCTTTACGCATATTTTTTTTTATAACGAAATTACGAATTCCTATTTACCACAAAATCGTGTCTCTACTGATATACTTTGCGACTTGCGACACTAACACCATCTCTTGCGCAAACGGCTAACTACATTTTAGACTTTGTGATATTTTGTTACGATGTTTACTAATGTAGTGAGCTATTCTCGAATAAGGCTGTTACCTATAATTTAAGAAAAGAAAAGTAATTTTTTTTTTTTTTTTTTTTTTTTTTACAATTTGATAATTAATTATTACGCATTTCTTTACACATGTTTCGTAGGATGGCCCAGTTTTCAGAGAATTAAGTGTCCTACCTTTAGTGTTCGTATTTAACCAACTAAACTAATGGCTAAGGGAAAAATGGAAAAATTAAAAAAAAAAATAAACTTAAGAGTAAAAATAACTGATTAAAAATGTACTAAAAAGCAGAAAATAAATCCTTTTTAAAAAATATGAACCGACATAAAAAGACTAAAAGGAAAAATAATCATAAAAGTGCTAAAATGCAGACAATAATAATAAAAAAGCACCTAAAGACGGAAAATAATTTATTATTACTATTCAAAAATTTTCTGAAGTTGTGGCAAGCCAAACATATTAATGGCTCATAAAATTACCATCAAAATATATTTACATTATGCATTAATTTGTTTTGCTTGGCATGACTTCAAAAAAAAAAATGTTTATAGGCAATAGTAATAAACTATTTTCTACTTTTAAGCACTTTATTAATACTATTGTCTGCTTTTTAGCACTTTTATTATTTTTCGCCTTTTATTCCTTGTTTTTGAAGTCCTTTTATTTATATACAGTACATAGATAAAAAAAATCTATTTTAGCAGAACAAACTACAAATTGTATCAAACTGGAAACGAACGACATATTTTTTAAAAGCTATAAAAAAATTAAGTTTTTCTCGACTTTATAGAAAAACTTCGCATCAGAATTTACCTCCAAGGATGTCATTTTGTTCACCCCTACGTGATCTATCAATTAATATGTCTTATCTATGTAGAGTTCATAGTTAAACAAAAATTCAAGTTTAAAAGATAATAATTTTAGGCTATATCTCTATGCTGTCATCTTGCTAGTGTCATAATGAAAATCTTGATTGGTATACACTTTAGTATCAGTTTCATCTTAATATGGAATGGTTATCGTAAAGTATCAATTTTTAAGTTTACAGATAAATTGTTCTTTTCTCGAAAGCTACGCATGAGGATTTACACTCACTCATATCATTTTGTTCAGTCCAATGAGATCTATTGTCTACTACATGTCTCATGTTTTAACAAGTTTAGATTAACAATTAGATTTCTGGGCTTTAGGCATCTATAGCTATGTTAGCCTATCACGTATGAGGGATGACACTATCCGAGGAAAGGGAAGGAAGGAAGCGGCCTGGAATCTATATGTTAGGTACCATCCCGGCATTTGCATTTATGAATGAGAAAAACCGAGGAAAATCTCACTCAGGATGGCTGGTCTGAAAAAGCTTTCACACTTTTTCGAGCGAGTGTTCCCCCACGGGAAATCGAACCCGGGACCGCTCGGACTAAAGGCGAGAGCGTTAGCACCTACGCTACGCGGGGCCACTCATGTTTAGACAAGTTTCCTTCGTTAAACGCTAATAATATTGTAAACTTTGATAATTAGTACGATCCATTAGTTTATTTTATTTTTTTTATCACTTATACGTAACAGTTCGATTTTTAGCTCATACTTTCACACATATGACCATAAGATAGTATATTTTATTGCTCTCTACTCACCTATTACAGCAGGTGTTGCTAAAGCAAGATTTCTTGGACTCGCATGAGTAAAGTGGCAATCCTTTCGGGTACAAGCCGCATCGAATTTACAATTAGGGTGAATATACAGGCATTTGTCTCCGTATTTACAATTCGGGAAGGCTCTGAAAAGTACATGAAAATATTTTACTAATTTACTATTTACGTGCTCACTAGTATGTACCTTACACGCAAACAAATAGAAACTGAAACATGTGCCTGTCAATAAATCCTTTCACATAACAAAACCTAAATAACGAACATAACAGAAACATTAGACATCATTATATTTGGTGGTGCCTCTTGAAACCTTTCGGAAGAAATTAGCAGCACACAAGGTGAATCTGCAAAAGGTATTCTCATCTCAGTGTGAAGATCCCAACATACTGGTCACAGTAAAGAGAAAGTTGATTGTAGTGTCTGTAGACAGCATGCTCTTAGTAATTTAAAGATCATTAAACAAAAAGATAGATCAGCAGGTATGTACACCAACGAAGTTAAAATGAGTGTTCATGTAAATGAGTTCATAACCGAACATTCGAACTTGAACGTAGTTTATCGAATTCTGTTCCATTATTGAAAATATAAATTTAGCACATTTTGATTCAGTACTGTAGACTAACCATGACCAATGACATTAATCCCGAAAATTGGCTGTTCAAAGTTAAATCTAGTTCATCCACCACTTGACTGAAACTTAATGCTGAACGTCGTTCAACTCCGTTGGTGCACACGGCCGCTAGTTGTGCATGCGAACCCGTTCTGAGTGCATGACAGCATGTGTCTGCAATGACGCCAGCGAAGGCCAATTGTGCAGTTAAGTGACTTCAATATGGATGTACAGGGTGTCTCAGAAGTCCAGCGGCCACAGGCCAACTCCATTATGCTGAGTGAAGGTACGTAAAATGGAAAGTTATTGGAAATAGGTAGTTTTCGATCTAAAAAAGTGGAAATTTCCCAATTATACCAGCAGTTTGAGTTCCACATTGGTAAGGCGCCCTATGATAAATGTAAAAGCAACGTTTACAGTTTGAAGGGGAACGTCCACATTGTTGTGTGAGGGAAAAAGTGAGGGCCCACGGGAACAGTACGTTGAACTGGCAACGGTACCGATACTTTTTCACTTAAAATTGGGCGCCTTACCAATGTTGAGCCCAAACGCCTGCTGTGATTGGAAAAATTCCACCATTTTAGATTGAAATCCGCCTATTTCCATCAACTTTCCTCTCTTTCCCTTTTAGGTATCTTTATGTTGGTCTCTGGCCCGGGACTTCCGATACACCCTGTACAGCACGGTTGCGAGAAGCTAGCTGGTTTTATCTCAGTAATGATGCCAGCATGAGCTATAGTGTCAGTGGTCTATCTGTGGTGCATACAATGGGAAGCTGAGAGCTCCAAATGCAGAACCCCCTCCCCGTGCTCCCGCGACAATCCTGGGAATTCCTGAACAGAAGATTCGATTAGGCCGCCTTAAATGACAGAACGGCGACCGTCTATAAAACCAGAGACACCGTGCCCTTCTATGTGAGCGAACGAACACTAAATAATCAATTGTTAAGAAGCAGGAACATATTCCAGCGTTCCCCTCGCACGATTGCCACTAGCACCGCTCATCGTCGAACCGTCTTTGGTAGTGTACGGAAAAACTGCAGGAGGGCGTTGGTGTTCAGTAGAAAGAGTCGTTTCTGTCTCGAACACAGTAACGGCCATCTGCGTGTCTGTAAACGTGTAGGTAACCCCGAAAATCCAGTGTATTCGCACTCGCCATACAGGACCCACACTGGGCATTCTGGTTTGCAGAGGTTAAAAGCTATACATTCTGCTTGCCTCGTTTTCATTCAAGAGAATATGACTAATACATTGTACCTCTGTGGCGCCGTCTACCCTGTCTCCGATCCTGTCTAAACACTTTTCAGCCGCATGTCCCCATATCGCCAGGGCAATCCAAACAGCTCTACTCGGTATATGCCTTATATCCTGAAATGCTAAGTCTCCGAATCTAAGTCCACACCCTATCGAACACGTGTGGGGAAAGCTCCTGACTGCCAGCTGGGTTTCCGTAAAGATCATCGCCCACAAAAGCCAAAATCTACAGAGAGCGTAGGATACCATACCATAGACAGACAACCAGCATCTGTACGACTGGCTACCTACTTGAACAGTTGCTTGTGTGACCCACTGATGTAGCGAGAACTGCTTTAAAATAACTATATAGCTTCTGAACACCCTGTATACATATTCGCGATATTCCAAGGGCGCATACTGGGACTACAACTTTCATTTTTTATATCACCTTCAGGCCAGATCCTGAATTCCTACTAAATGTTCTTAAGTGCGTTGCATAATGTACATTTTTCTGTTTTTAACTGACTAATTTATTGATATTATTAAGATAACTCAAGAAGTTGGGTCTCATTTTAAATACCTGTATTTTACAATGACAGCATCTTACAATACAACAATACAACAAAAACTACAAATGGTTGAACAAGTTTTGGTTAGTGAAAGATAGGAATTAAATTTATGCTTAAACTCATAAATTTGAAAAGCAGCTCAACTTAACTCAGTTCATCTTAAGCTCATTTACATAAAATCAGAAGTAAAACTAACAATTTTTTTGTGTTTGTTTGTTTGTTTGTTTGTTTGTTTGATATCAAGAATGTGAATATATACTCAACAATATCATACTCATTTTAACACTTTAGGTATATATTTTCGCGCGTATTTTCTATCTGTATAGTTCCGAGTTCAAGAACCACAGATATAAAACTAGCAATAGCAAGAACAAAATAAATGAACAGAAACACAATTTGAAAAACAATATCTCGGTAACTTCTGTTCTTGTCATGATTTCACGTTTATTTCAGAAAGGAAAGAGAGGATTTTCTACGTACACTATAATATGAACTGATTTTATCTTGTTTTTTTATTGAAATTATAATACTCCCATGAAATTAATATTGAACTGCTCTGGTAATTATTCATTCAATTCCAAATAAAATCTTTCAAATAACCAGAATAACGTGATTGAGGTGATTGAGTATTCCTACGAGTGAACATAACATTACGCACAAAATTCGATTATTTTCAGCGTAAGTCAACTCATGTTAATTTTCAAAAGTGAGTTGGCCCACAAAACTGAGCGCATCTCTCCTTAAATCTTGATCAACCCATTTCAGCACTAGTGTTGTAAATAGAAAAAAAACCGTTCGTATTTTTTCAGAAATGTACGTTTTTTTTAGAAAAAAAACATTGCCTCTCGTTTTTTTTCTAAATTTCGTTTTTTTTCAAATAGTCATTTGTAATGTATCTTACGTCATTTAAGTCTGCAGTATTTTTATGTAGGTATAATTACCATAAAATGCAACATAAATTAAACACTAGATACTGATACGGTACAAATATTTTACAATTTATATGAGTAGCGTACCTACTAATAATCCGGGTTTCTGTACTGTTTCACCAATATCAACGAAGAAATAAAAGTATAAATGAACATTTGTTTTTTCGTGAAAGTAGGCCTTTAATAAGTACGAAAATAATATCACGAACAGTATAAAATGCAAATAACTTGTCTAAAGGTAAAAACTAATACTAATTTGCCTACTAGTATTTTTCTGAATATCATATATAAATAATTTGTCGACTAGATATATGATATGCATGGCTGGCTCTAACATGTGAAACACGTGCATTTGCACGGGGCTGCATTATCTGTCATAAGTATTTTATTTAAAATAAATGTTTCTTGTTGGAAACAGACTTTATGATCATGGTAGCTAAATTTACTAAGCTGACCTTCTATTTGAATACTACATTCATAAATTATGTTTAGGTCGCATTAGTTTAAGTCACATGGTCAGTGCTAAAGCAAATAGTGAAATAAATCCCAGAATAAATTGCTTGATTGTTGTCAAATACAAGAACTCAATTCTCGAACGCCTGTCCACTTTGGTTATAGTACTCGCGCCCAGTCATGAAGCTTGGGCTCTAAACCAATCACAGCAATATTTTGTTTGAGCTTCGATGCATCGGAAAACTTCGGTACAATTCGATGAGCCGCTTCCCGAACGCACGCTTGGGGAAATGTCAAACAGCTGAAGTTCACCAACAATGTTGCCAAACTTTGAAGACATAGTAAACGAGTATATATAAAAAAGGCATTTAAAATTGCCAATAATAACACTGTACAACAATAACTACTGTAACAACTATTCTAAAATGGTAACAATAGCACAAATAGTAACAACGAAAATATAACGCAACAAAAAAGAATTAACAAAACGGAATTTGACGCCAATCCGACAACACTGTACTCTCGGGAGATGTTTTCCGTGTAGCGCGAGAGAAGCCACTGACAAAATGTGATGGGTGGGGGCTAACGACTGGAACACACCCTCGCGTTCTATTGGGTGGTGAAATCGGTAGACGGAAATTACCTAGGTCAAGCTTCACGACTCGGCGCGAGCACTATAATTATCAGAGTTCTGATATGAAAGCTTCTCTTGTCTTTGTCGCAAATAAGATCGTTATCATTGAAGATGGAAACACTTTAAAAAATAACAGATGTAGAAGGAAAATCAAGAAATAAAGGTAAAAGAGCTAGTTGCACTATAATTGCAAACTGACATGTTGAGGTTGAAACTCGATATTGAATTCTATAAAAAGGATTATCATCTTTCAGATGTATTTGCTTTATCTTTCACTAACATAATAGATTAATATTTAAAGAAAAAAAAAACAGACACAACAATATTGTATTTCTAGTAAGTATTTAAGCCTTTCTGAGTGCGAGTGTAGTTTCCCTCCCCTTCATTGTTCATGCTGGAGCAGCATACTTAAAATTGTGACTTTTAAGATTTGTTCTTTCTGGAGAAAGAGGGAGGCGGCAAAGGGCGACAAATTGCCTAGGGCCGGCCCTGATGATATGTACACTCATGTCCAAAATGATTGTCGCATATCTATAACTACCTTCTGGTAAGAATATAATTTGATAATGATTTTGCAGGGTACTTTTAATACTGATGCTGTGTGTATAATCGGAAAATGTATATTTGTGGTAAATTTCAAAGGAAAAGAATTATAAATACGAAAATTAGAAAGAGTAAAACAAAATGTTGCTAAATGGACAAGAAAGTTTTATTTTCGTTTTATTGTTCTTATTTACTGCTGTTTTGACATGAAATTTGCCACATACATGTCTTCGCCGATTATACACATACTAACATTATAAGAAATACCAGGCGGATTCGTTGTCAAATTATATTCCTATAACAACATATTTATAGACATGCGACAATAATTTTGGACATGAGTATACATACAAGACATGAATATAGGATAACATAATTTGAAGTAATGCAGGGTGTTTCAAAATTAAAATTAGGGTTTGAAACGTTGTAGTATCTATTACAATTAACTTACAATTATAAGTATTATCAAATGAAAGAGCAACTCAAACAGTTTTGTACACACGCATGTCATGCATTATTTCCTCTGTCTGCTGTTAGAAAGAGCAAGTAGCAAAGGTGGAGACTAAAGACCAGAAAGCTTTGTGTGTTTTAATTTTGCAAAGCCTGAATCTATATTTACAGTGCAAACGTCTGTGTGAATTGAATGTTTTGTGCCATATGGCGGAAAGTTTATGGGCCTTTCTCACCTATTGACTCAATGTGTGCCATGTGACGAATGAAGCTCACATCGAACACTTGAAGCAAAAACTGTTTGAGGTGTTCTTTTATTTGATGTATTGTTTATAATTGTGCGTAAAATGTAATAAGTACTACGAAGACTTAATTTCCCGATATTCATTTTGAAACACCCTGCATTTCTCAGCATCAGTATTGGAACTAAGATGTAAAAAGGAGAAATTGTGATTGTTTACAACAACGATATTATTATTAGTCAAGACTGTAGGCCTAATTATTACAACACAAGTTAGTAGTCAAAATGTACACTCGTAACCCTTTCTGACCCAGGTGGCCAAAGTGGCACATACGGGTGTGTCACCTTTTTAATCCGCACCTGTATGGCCACTAATTAAGATATCGGTATATATATATATATATATATATGCCAAATATGGTTGGTCCATAGTTTATCTTTTTAGTTTCTTTTTCCTCTTGTGTCGAATTTCCTTCTCAAATTTCACCCGAGTCAAAAATTCGAAAATTTTCGAATTTTCTTTATTACTTTTCCCCTGTAGCTTCATTCGTTGTAGAGAGACCTCCTTAAGACTTGTCAGGTAGACACGTAGAATGAATACCTAATTGTTGACATAAATTGGACGGGCTTGCGTGCAGTGTTGCCAACTACGGAAATTAAAATCTCCTTGAATTTGGGCAAAAAATCGAAATTTTTGTTATAAACCGTACCTATACGTCCGAATGCAAGTCAACTTACACCAGTCGAACATTTGTCCTTACTGAGCAAACTCGGGTACATATCGTTACAGTGGGGTAATTAGGGGACGCACGAAAATTCGGATTTAGGTTTTAACTCTTGATTTTCCCCTACTTTTCTGTTTATCGAAATATATTTTTGGTAATTAGAAGCATTGTTTCTTAAATATCGCCATGATACTTGTAGGATATATTAGTGATGTACCAGTGTTTATTTTTATGTTTATACCAGTGTTTTTGTCTGTCTGGTAGCAGTTTTGCCAGCTACAGAAAATTTAAATTCAAGATGTTAGGGGAAAATTACGTGTTTTATCTATTATATCCCTCTTGTTGGCTACATAGGAACAAAAGTACCAGTATCTGAAAGTCTTGTCTTTGCCCTTCACAACGCACTATAGGGAGTTTCAATAGGATAGTTAGGAGAAGTACAGTTGAGGTTTACAGTACACCTTGTTCTCTAAGTGGAAAGATAACTGTGATTTTTTTTAGGTAGACTGAAATATTTTTTAATGACCTGCTTACTTTATTAGATATCGTCACAATGCTTGTAGGATATATTATAGGGATACCAAAGCTTCTTTTAAGATAGTTTGTGTGTGTGTGTGTGTGTGTGTGCTAGCACTGTTGCCAGCTACAGAAAATTTTAATTTCCGATTTTAGGGGAAATTTTGGGAAAATTCTCTTTTTGTCTTTATTATTTCCCTCTTGTTGGCTACATTCGAACAAACGTACCACTGTCTGAAAGCCTCGTCCTTAGCCTATACAGCGCACCATAAAAAGTTTCGATAGAATAATTAGGGGAAGTACAGTTGAGGCTTATAATAAACCATGTTCTATAAATAGTAAGAAAATTGTGCATTTCTGAGTTAGAATGAGATTTTTTTTAAAAATTCATGCTTACTTTGTTAGATATCGTCATGATACTTGTAGGATATATTCTTATGGTACCACAGTTTACTTTCATATAGTTTATGTCTGTTTTATGGCAGTATTTCTAGACAAAACAATTAATTCCCGATTTTAAGTGAAAAATTCGGCAAATTTCCCTTTCCCCTCTATTATTTCCCTCTTGTTCGCTACGTTGGAACAAATGTACCGCTACCTGAAAGCCCTCTCTTTAGCCTACAGAACGCACCATAAAAAGTTTCAATAGGATAATTAGAGAAGCTGTAGCCCCGGCATATCTGTTGATTTTTGCTTCTGAGGCGTAAAAAGTGTCAAAATTTCATGTGTATGGAAACAGAGAATTTTTTCTTTCTCTCTTTGAATGGAAGCCAGCGACTTCAGGTTTTCACTGTACCTTGTCAACGCACCAAAGAAATTTTTTAGATGACTTGGACCCATATGGCAACAGTGGTACTAGATACAAAAAGTCTTGAAATTCGGTTAGGGATTTTTTTGGTAAATTTTCACCCCTACATTTCCCTCAGTAATTTCCCACCCGCTCGCAACACTGCAATGTAACGTACACCAAAAAGAAGCCACATTCCTTTTCTAAAAAACAAGGTCTTAACCATATCAATAGGGTAAATGGTTTTTGAGCAATAAGTCACTAACTGACAAGGTAGGAAAACGCCAAAAATGACCTGGGCCCGAAAGGAATAATCACACGATTTTGCTCGTATAGGTACAAGGAAACAAACGACTTGTAAGTTACGAGGGCTTCGACTCAAGTTCTATTGATTATTTCAATAATCTTCAACATAAATCAATAAATAATAGCTGCCAGAAAAAAAACAGAAATTTGAAAAAAAACATGAAAAAGAACGATGTTTTTTATTGAAAAAAAACTTCACAGAAAAAAAACCGTTTTTTTTACAACACTATTCAGCACAAGCTTAGACTATGCAGACACTGAACTACGAGAATACACACGAAATATATAATTGTCTCTACTACTTACTTGCAGGGAACAGTCGGATGATGATAGTCACATTTTTCTCCTTGTCGGCAAGCTGGCCAGTACTTGCAGCGTTCACTGTGTTTTTGCTTTATTTCCACTTCAGGTTCTTGAAAAGATGAAACTGATTTAATATATCCGGCAAAAAGCTTTCTCTTTCTTAAATATTGTGATTTCTGGCGCTAACAATTGTATTTCATTTTACAAAATTATATAGGATGGCATGAGGTAACAGGAGATTTTGGTTTGTGTATTTCAGGTACTGTATATGTTGGCAAGATTGTAACGATGTTATTTTGTTCCCACAACAAAGGAATTTAGTAAACATACATGAATAGTCGCATGAACAATGTGCATTTTGTTTATTTACACACCCATTCAGATGGAACTGCGCTTCGTCTGACATCCGTAAACTTTTTCAGGAAATATTTATTTAACTAAGAACTGTACATCAAGCTTTCAGTTATTGAACTTCCTATATTTTATGGAAATTTAAATCTTGAAAGAATACTCTTCCCAAAGCGCGGCGTGACAAACCCAATAAAACAGTATGTCACCATGCGGAATGCTCTGAATCTGGACTCTACAAGAAAGAGGTCTTGACAGGTTCGACTGTCTCTGGTGTTCAGACGGTTTTTCTTCGTCCTGTAGCTTCTCGCTTCATAATGAACCTGTCGTTCGAAAATTCTCAAGCCACGTCTTTACTGCGTGAGCACATGGAATCTTATCATGACACCGAAGTTGAAAGTGACGTCAGAATTCTCGTCTTGCAGCTGCTAAGCAGTAGCTGCTATTTTTTGCGAAATAATTTTACTGCAAATACACGTTGTTCACTGATCATTCGTCTATGTCAATCAAAGAGAATTAATGCGGGAACAACATAGCACCATTACATCTTGCTAAAACATATATCTCAATCAAAATATGTAAATATGTAAATCAAAATCTCCAGTCGTTATGCCCTCCACCTTATCTTCCATGTAAAAGTAATAAAGTATTACTGTACAGTATACGGGTACAAATTGCGAGCGGTGATAATACTCAATATAGGTACTAAAGGTTAATTAAGAAGTTTCATACTCATCGCAAAGGCCCCAAAAATCTAAGTAATGGTAGAACTTTTGAGTAACATGGTTCTCATTCTGAGCTTACGTTACAAAAAAATATATATATATATATATAAAGGTAAAAACATGTTGGAAGGCAGAAAGGATGAAAAATTGGAAGTAGATATACACTTCACGTCAAATAATAAAACTAAACTATGGCAAATGAACTACCATTTACAGTATCAATTATCAGTGTAAAAAATTACATATAGGTCAAACCAAAAGGGATAGCTGAACATGTGCGTGTTTCTAGGACTCTCAATAGTGTATAGTTTCCTACACAGTACACAATGATTAGCTTCATAGTGTGGCACGATGGTTCATGTGCCATTGTTTGGTTTTTGACATGAAGAATTTTCTTCAAATGTGTATCCTTTTTACCTTTTCACATCCACATCTTTTTATCTTTATAACCTTTTTTTTTAAACGTAA
The DNA here is from genome assembly GCF_964235325.1 of Thermobia domestica. NCBI lineage: Eukaryota > Metazoa > Arthropoda > Insecta > Zygentoma > Lepismatidae > Thermobia > Thermobia domestica. Next base: position 172,757,660 of record NC_137462.1, read on the forward strand.
GTAAGCTGAAGATGACCGTGTCGCTCGAAAGTACTATAGCTACATCTCTAGGCAAGCGCTGACAAACAGAAGAATATAGAGAAGCACGAAATAAATAAATATACTTTTATCAAGGCCCCGTCTTCTTGTCAGATCAAAAGGAACGGTTTAGAAAGAAAAAGTAACTGCAGTTATATACTGAGAAAACGTTATAAAAGATGAGTAAAACGTTGTTGTCTATTTCAGTTTTACACCCATGTTGTTTCCCGTAGACTTGAGATGCTAAAGAAAGCTGAATGGTTTGTTATTCATTCAGGTAAGATTATGCCGCGGATAACATATCTTTTAACAAGCTCTCCAGTAGACCGACATATACACTACATATATATATATAATGTGATGAAATATATTTTCACAAGTATCCACACAAATTAATATTAACTAACAAGAGTAAAATCAAGAAAATATTAATGCATTCAATTAGGTACATAGGTAATTGGTAGAGCAACCGTTTATATCTTTTCGTATTACACTTAATTATTAAGGAATCTGGTTTACAAAAATTCTTTATATATTTACCCCGTCTCGGGAGATAACAAAAAGAAAAAAGAATCACGAAATACTCGCTGGATCACCGTCAATTTTGACCACGATGTACAGGGTCAAAAGTTAGGAGCTGACCTTGATGATGGAGTTGATTCATCCACCGGAGGTAGTATAAATTGAGTAGTATCAGTTTTTAACGTTGATGACTAAGTAAAAATGAAAAGACTACGTGAAAAAACTGTTTCCTGCCAACGATTAAGTGTACCCCAAGAATACATTACATATCCACCCTTAAGTCTCCCACTAAAACTGGAAGTGACAGAAATCCAATACAACTTCCGTTTTTAATATTGATCTACATAAAGCAAAATCCATAAAAGAGAAAAGTTGTTGTTCTGGAATCAAAAATTAGCGTTCTAAGACTAGGTACTATGTTCTCTGTTAACACTTTATTGAAACCGAAAGTGGAAGAAATCAGCTACTTCCGGTATTGGTATTGATTGTTATACAGCGAAAAATTGTAATATATAGCGAGAAGGTGTTTTCTGCAATTTATTAAACGTCGCAACAATGTATTGTATCTACACACTAATCTCTTTAGTAAAACCGAAAGTGGTAGCCTAGAAACCTACTACCACTTCAATTTCAATATTGAGAAAATATCACGCCATACAAACCAAACTCCTTCACGTGGTGTACATATGACAATGCTACTTGGTAAAAATATGCAAAGAAACTTAAGTAGACAGGCAACAGCACCTTGAGATGTACTCTACTATGTACTCACCATGTCCCTACAAAAGGTTCAGATATTATGATAATAGAGTTGAAGGTTTGAATTTTAGAATTGAAAGTATTATTAGAAAACTGGTAAGAATGGGTATAAGGAAACCACCTGAAATGTTCGTTATTTGTGAGGAAAAATAGGTTTATAGAAAATATTTGAAAGGCTTATTTTTATATATTGAGGAAAATATCGAAATTGTGGCCCTCTCCCGTAAAAGTGAAATTTCTAAAAGGCTAGGGAACATATCTACTTATGTTTAATAAGGAATTTATTCACGTTTCATCTTCCTAATATGAAGGGCTCATGATATACTTCACATATTTGACATACATTTTAAGCCCCTTTCCCCTCCTTTTAAGTTACGCATTTTAATCAAAATGATATAACAAAAACAGAGTTTGAGGTAGGTACTAATTTTATTCAAAACTTCATTTCAAGTTGTTCAGCCGCTTTCCCGTAATGTCATCACAAACAAAACAAGATCACATTTTTATTTATAGGGATAAGTGAATTTGAATGAATCACAGCTGCCAAAGTGACGTAAAGCATATTGGTATTCTAAAGGCTTTGAAGGTACTCAAAGATAACCTTGACACACAAAAATATGTTTCATAGTGCTCTAATTCCCATGAGAACGGCTCAAAAGAAGATTTTTTTTTCCAAAGTTAATGTTTAATTTTTATTCTATAAAATTTTATGCTTGCTTACTGTTTGTACTAACCTTTAACTTTTTCTTCTACCGCCTTATTCTTAAAAATAATTGGTGATATGACAGTTCTCTTTTCTTCTAACGATATGTGCTTGTAGTCTTCATGCACGTCCTCTTCAATAGTCTCTAGTTCCTCATCAACATACATGTCTTCTGTACTTAAATCCAGCTGGCCCCCTTCTACTTCCTCATACATCGATGGATCCACACCATCCAATGTAACCACAAATTGAGGGCTCTTAGACCTTACTGGTACTGGTCTGCACAAGAAGAAATGAACAGTTATTAATAATGCTGTAAACTGTTGAACCGAGCGATTCCCTCTATCTTCTCAATAATTTCAACCTCAAACTACAGGACTAAGTTTCTAATCTCCAATAAAACATAAACTATGTTCTATATATAAAAAAATCTGTTTTTTTTTAAAATAAATTTTTACTGAAAATATTGTTTTAAACTCGAGGGAGGGGGAGGATATAATTTCACCCCCGATCTCGATTGATTTTAAATCCAAGTAGTGGGAATGATTGTCATGTATCAAACAAATCTGAGCCATATTGCATGAAAATCTAATATTTTTTACAAAGGATATCGAGGATTATATCTTCTAAGCGGGGTGGGGAAGTAAAATAGTTCGCATTGAAACTGATATTGACTTCCCCGAATTTCCGTGACTAAGTATGAAACTTTTCCCTGATCCGCGACACCGCGAACGCTATTATTTACGGGTAGGGTATAAAATAAATAAATAAACATGTCACATTTTAGCCTATCTCTTTGATTATTTACAACCAACAAACATTCTTTTTTTCTTTTTTTTCTGCAGCATCCGATTTTTTTTATTTAATTTGTTGTTCTTTCAAAGCTTAAGTTTCAGTGCCTTTCGGCGCTCCTCAAGCCTCTTTACTTTTAAAGATATTTTTTTATCTTTTTGAATCTGCCTTAATTCTTCCAAATATTCTTCGCGGGTAGCTTTAATATTTCTTAACATCACTTGAATTGTAGAAACTGTGAAATTTGATTATATTTTCCACGTCCTCTGAGCAACTAGACTACGTTCATGCACTTTTTCTACAAGTAAGTTTTTATTTTTAGAAAAATCACTATCCACTGCAGCGTTTCCATGTAATAATCTGCTACACTTTTAAATAAGGTTCATTTCCCAACATTATGTAGAAGAATAAAATAATCAGGTCTTGAAGATGGACAAGTATCTTCTAAACGCGTTTTGAAGCTCAATTCTAAAATGGAATGAGCTTTATTAAAAAAAAATAACTTACCGTTGCATACTAAATTTTCATTATAAAGACTGCCAAAAATAAACAATAAATAAATAAAATAAATAAAAAATTAATTTATTCTTCTGTAGAATATACTATATTTCTATACCTTTGGATACATTTTGAAGAATTTATCTGGCTTTTACGGACTCATTTTCATTTTCCTGACTTGTCACGTCAGCTGTTTCATTAAAATCAGATAAGTTTTACAAGCTTTATCGTGCAACAGACAGACGGGCCAGACACATAAATACCGACCGAGTTGAGTGGTAGAAGTTTCGTTATGTTCGCTTCAGTCATCTTAAGTGTAGCAAGACTTTTTGATGAGTTGCCGATCATTATATGTTCCAGGGTGCCATCCTATCATAGTCTTTTCGATCTCAAACATTCCATACGACCAAACTCTCTAAATTCTAAATTAATATATATATATATATATATTTTAATGTATTTGAAATGCCTTTTTTCCGTCGAAAAAATTCCATAATTTCAACATATGATTAAAACTTTATATTGTAAATATACATCCCGTCTTCCAACATTTGTTGCTTATTATTAAACAAATGGAACACATATTCATATCGCAGTTTCCTATCCAACGTTACTAAAGTACTTTTGAATACAAGTTTTTCACACGGTGAGGGTCTTCGTCAGGATAAAGCTCGCAAATAAATCTGTAGTTCACTATTTTATACAATTTCAATAGCAATTGCAAAAATAAATTTTAATAAAAGTTATTACATAGGAAGGTCAAATATCCAGTAACATTTAAAAGTTGCAACTGATTTTTACATTTTTACATACTAATTTTAGAGCGAAGAAAAGATTGTTCAAGAAGTGAGTATATATGATTTTCTTATACTTTATCTAAACAATTTCTTACTAATTTTGATTACTTCTCTAATCTCTATTTTCATGCCACATCTAAACCCTAACGAGAACAAAATATGATTCGAAAAGATTAGGTGCAACGAAAGTACGTGTACCGAACTGAACAGATAAGTGTGATATATGAAGAGGTATCGTTAAATTTTAATTATCACTATGAAGAGAATGTGATACAAAGGTAACTGCAAAGGTCTCGCTCTTCATGTTCATGCACCTGAGCCAGCATTTCTTAATCTATATCATTACAGACGTCTTGAAATTTGCCTCAACAGCGATTTTTCCTTCGAAATGACACCATACTTGTTAAATCCCCTCCCCCCTCCCCTTCCCCAGTGGCTTCTTCATCTCAGGATAGAAATGAAATGAAATTTCTTGTTTTTGGTCCCACGGTCAGGTCCTTTAGGCTAAAGGAAATGAATGGTTAATGACAATGAACGATTATGAAATTGATGGACTGAGGATATGGACAACCGCGAACAAATCCACGAACATAATGCTGTCTACCATAATTTCAGATAGCTTGGCATTGAAATAAAGACTTCTTGCACTAGAGGTGAGCGCTCTACCACTAAGCCTACGTGTCCCCTTTCATCTCTGGAAAAAGAAAGTCAAAAATGCATCGCTAGACGAATTGAGAGGGAGAGGGGCACTGGAACACAATTTCATAGTCACACTTGTTGACTTTCACAACGGATACTTAGAAGAAATGATAGGTGCACTGTCGGCTAGGAAATGGATGTCTTTCCTAATCATATTACACGTTATTCTTTCACTATATTTCGTAATTTCTGCAGAAAAGTGTGCTAGTAAGTATTGGTGGTAGTCTGATTTTTGAAAGATAATCACTTAAGTATGCTATGAGTTCCAAAATCGGACAGTATGAGCATCCTTGCAGATTTCTGTACTTGACTTTTTGGAGAAAGGAAAAGAAGTGTTTTCATTCCTCGCTCATTTCTTATGCCTGCTAAAAATAAAAAGTAGACTAAGAATTCATTTATACAGGGTGTTTCAAAACAACACACGACACCATTTGGAAGGTGATTCCTGACATCAAGATAAGAAAAAGCGTTCACACTGACCTATAGAGAAAGTGCTTAGTTTCACAGCTAGGGCTGCCAAAAAGCGTCGAAAAACTACATTGCAACACATGTTATGTCGACTACGAGAAAATGTGGAATGGCTGTCCAGATCAGCGTAAACGAAGTCACATATATGCCATCCAAAAATGCACATTTTAGCAATGTGTAATGTGTGCGCAAGGGATTCCCTACAGGGCGTAATTTCCAGACATGCTCCCAAAAGCATTCTCAGATATACTCTGACTTAAAGGTGAGTTCAAAGTAGGCAAAAGAAAAACCCTGATAGCAGTGAATATGAAATGTCAACAGGAAGTCGGAAAAATCAGGGAATGCTAGTTCCACAGCTCCTCATGTTCGGAATAACGGGTGGTGCGATGTATTGTTCCATGGTATATTTCAAGTTTTCTTACATGTACACACGTGAAATAATACATTGCACCATACGTTATTCCGAACACGAGGAGCCATGGAGCGTTTCCTAACACTTCCGACTTACCGTTGACCTTTTTTCGTGCTCACTGTTGTCAAGGCTTACTTTTTTCCTGCTTTGAACTTAACCTTAAGTCAGAGCAAATCTGAGAATTCTGTTGGGTGTATGTCTAGGAATTATTCCCTACAGGGAATCCCTTGCGCACACATCGCGCATTGCTGAAATGGCATATGATCAGCCAGTCATTCCATTTTTTCTCTTGTTCGAAATAACGCGCGTTGCAATGTAGCTTTTCTTCGCTTTTGGGCAGCCCTAGCTGTGAAACTAAGCACTTTTCCCTCATAAGCCCTTATGAATTTATCTATCTATCTACCTATCTATCTATCTATCTATATATATATATATATATATATATACAAAGTGAATCAAAAGTCTGGACACGGTGGAATAAATCGAGAATTTAACTTCGGATCGAAAAATCAAGAAACACGTGTTTAGTAATATTAAAAAATCTATCTGATGAAACCAAACTTGACCCTCTAGACCCAGCCCCTGGGGGTTGGAGTGGGGTCTATTTTGAAATTTCTAATGGAAACCCCAATTTTTGATTGCAGATTTGGATTCTACGGCCCAAACTATGTAAAGTTTCATCAACACTTTTCCGTCGATGCATAACATGGCGCAGTAATCGGGGAAAATAAATGGCCCCTAAATACTCCCATTTCGTTCATGAGCGTAGTAGTATTTCCGACCTCTGTTCTCGTTCAGTGTCACTGGTTCACTTCTCTGTTCCTTCTCGTCACTGGATAGAAGCACACTACACACAGACAGAAGACACAGAGAAAAGCACACCTTCTTCATTCGGGCTTCGGGCAGTATCAGTGTTGCAAACCAGAAAATTCAAAAGCGGCGAGTAGAGGACAAAAAATAAAACAATTAAAAGGAAAAGGAAAATTGAAGAAAAGTATAGCTATTGAAGTATCTGCTTATTGCACTATGGTGTTTTTTGACTTCTGTGTCTAAGATGAAAATGTATTGATATAACTGTTTTCTAATCGCTAAAATATGACATTCATTAGGGTCGATTGTACCATTCTCTGATAAAGATAAATTATCGGAATGATTCAACCTTGTCGCGGTAGTAGATCTCATCTTACACAAAATAACACATGACCACTGCGACCAATGTTATCTTATCTGACGATTAAAAGATATCAGGATAGTGTAGAATTGGCCCTATGACGTGCAAATGTTCGAATGATGTGAAATTATCAAAAATAGCCTGTAACTGTCAAGCTAATTTATGTTTGAAATAACGGGTGAACCAAAAGTTTGGCCACTATAGAGTAACTGGAGAAATACACTTCTGATCATAAAAGCGCAAAAAAAGTATTTAATATGTTTCAAGAACCTATCCGATGATATCAAACGCAACACTCCGTCCCCACCTTCTGAAAAGGAGTGGGGGGGCATTGATTTTTCAAATGGGAACTCCAATGTTTTATTGAAGATTCGGAGACTGCATCCCAAATAATGTAAGGTATAATCAAAACTTTTTCGTCGAAGTGTGATGTCATGCTGTAATCGGCGAAATTAGATGCTCCCCTCTTCGTTTATGAGCTTGATATTAGCTCCGACCGTCTGTACAAGGTGCAGTATTTTAAGAAAGACGCGTCGGATGAACAAAGTTATTCAATGGTACCAAACACGATACCGCACCCTACCGCTAGGTGGGGTTAGCTGAAAGATTTGAAATGGAAGCTTTTATTTCTTATTGCAGAGTCGGATTCAGCGCACAAACCTGTATAAGATTTAGTCGAAACATCGTTGTCGCTGAAAGACATCATGATTTTCGCCATCATTTCGCCTGATTTGTGCGAATAGTCGGACTGCGACTCACGAGACTGCTCGCAGTCTCGCATAGTTTTAGATGGGTGAAATTATTATTGAATTCTTTCTTTAGTTCTTCTTCTCCTTATTATTATTATTATTATTATTATTATTATTATTATTATTATTATTATTATTATTATTATTATTATTATTATTATTATTATTATTATTATTATTATAGTATTTTATATTATTATCTGCTAGTAGTTGTAGTAGTAGTAGTAGTAGTAGCAGTAGTAGTAATAGGAATTGTAGCATTAGTTGTATAAGTAGTAATTGTAGCATTAGTAGTAGTAGTTGTTGTTGTAGTAGTAGTAGTAGTAGTAGTAGTAGTAGTAGTGATAGTAGTAGTAGTCTGTAGTAGTATGTTTTATTTTTATTTTTAATCCTTTCATCCTTTAATTTTTAAATGTCTATAACGTGCAGTGGCGTATTTAGGGGGTGGCTCCCGGGCTTAAGACCCCCCCCCCCCCGATATCTTACTTAGTATAGTAAAGTAAATGAAATATCTTGCAGAATTTTCACATTTCCAGGCAAAGTCCCCCCGAAAGTTAGCAAAGCCCCTCCCGAAACAAAATCGTAAATACGACATTATTAATGTGTCATCAATAAATTGATCACATCGGACCCTAGACAAGATTAGATTCTGTCGTTCCAATATAATTTCAAAACTAAAGGAGTTACCACTAAAGAGCATTGTGTGAACAGAGTGCACATTTCAATACATATGTAAGGTACCACCTTAATTTCGTGGCATGGATGGGGCCACGGTGGCTCAGTGGTAGAGCGTTCACCTCTGGTGCTTGGGGTCCTGGGTTCAAAACCTGCTCCCGCCAAATGAACTTTGTGGTGGACAAACACCGTGTGCGTGGGTTTTCTCGGGGATCTCCCGTTTCCTCCCACTTTCTTAATTCTACCATTTCATTCATCTCTCTCATAATCACCGTCTCTTTTAGCCTAACCGGCAAAATCGTGGGACCTAAAACTCAAAAATTTCATTTCATTTTCGTGGCATGGAGTCCTCTTAAGTACGTTGATCGAACTTTCGTTCGGGATAGACACGACGAAGGTTATAGGCGTAACCTGTAATTTGGGCATTATAGTGGAGCATTTGTACAAGAAGTGATACCTGTGTGTGTGTTATTCGTTTCATTATTGTTTTCTCTTCTCACATGCAACGTATGGATGTGTGAATTATGACACGTTTAGTGGCACGTGACATGGGATTGCAACATTGGGATGGCATTGCTCGTTCGTTCATTCACATGTTAAAGCGACGTTCACCTGAGCGATTCGTTTATAAGTGGCAGGTCGTTAACGGTGACGGATCTGTTAGTAACGATTCTCGGTCTAACAGCAAAATGTCTTTCTTTTTCACCCCAAACAGTTAATTTACTTTCGCCGATTATGGCGCCATATAATGCATCGACGGAAAAGTGTTGATGAAACCTTACATAGTTTGGGTCGTAGAATCCAAATCTGCAATCAAAAATTGGGGTTTCCATTAGAAATTTCAAAGTTGACCCCACCCCAGCCCCCAGGGGGTGGGTCTAGAGGGTCGAGTTTGGTTTCATCAGATAGTTTTTTTAATATTACTAAACACGTGTTTTTTGGTTTTTCGATTCGAAGTTAAGTTCTCGATTTATTCCACCGTGTCCAGACTTTTGATTCACTCTGTATATATCTTGGTCAGGAAACCCTCTCAAACCTCTCCCCTACCGGTGTTGTTTAGAAAACACTCTATAGATGTAAGACGTACAAAGAAATTACTTTTATCCTGCTACAACGAAGTCAACATTCACTGCAAAAGTTCAAAACTGCAGCCTTCAATTCTGCTTATCTTACAGATCACTGATATCTACCGTCTAATAAAATGAAACAAGTTGGCATATTACTAGCTTGATTTACCACGCACCTATAAACCAAGAGTATGCTGATCAAATTACATACTCATTTAATTAGTTAAACACCGCAACGAACGTAAATGAATCCACTTAAAGCTTACCTAGTATCTGTGCTTTGCAAAATAATGACTACATCTTCGACCATATATTTCGAAATTGTCTCGTACTTCTTCCTGACCAAAAATGCTGCGCTAATTAACATAAATAATATTTGTTATATTGTCAATTCTTGATATGTGGTCCTTTTGTAATTGATATACTGGTAAGACTTGAAAATATACAGTCACTGTGCACCAACATATAAAGTAGGGGCAATCCAAATGAAATCGACCAATTTCCAGGTCAAAAGTTACTGACAAAATTTACGTATTTTTTTATTTTATTTATTTTTTTTTATTTATTTATTTATTTTTTTTTTACCTAAGATTGTACCACATTTCAGGGAGTTGAAAACGGTTATTTATTTATTTTTTAGCCGCGTAGGTTTGTTTGTAGCGGCTATTTTGTGTAGACACGTGTGCGTATTTTGCACTTTTCAGAGGATTCCGTTAAACGCTGTAACTTTTTATAGGTTTTAAAGATAATGAATTCAAACTAAAACAATATGAAAGTTAATGGAATGGACAACATTCTGAGTTCTGTGCACATTGAGACATACTTCAGAACATCGAAAGAAAAAGCTCTCAACTTTGCGGTTGGAAACCTAGAAATGGTCATTTTGGAATGTACATTTTGAAACGAAATAAATGAGACTCACCTTCAATTGTTTGTCTACGTAGAGACTAGACAGTAAACGAAATCCCAAACAAATTTCAGATCTGAAAACCATTGATTTTTTGGCAATTTTTAAACATTGCAAATTTTCGAAAATCATGTATTTTCACCATCAAATATCTCAGGAAGGACAAAAGTGAAAAATCTCAAATTTGCACAAAATAGACGATGGTTGTTCAGTAACAAGTGAGTAAAATTGCATCATTGAGACTTGAGTGGTTTCTGAGTTATACGTTGTTGCAACAACGTGAAATTCGCCAATTTTAACAGCTGAACAGATGTACAGGTTTTGTGTTGATAGTACCTCAGACATAAAATTTATCTATGTTTCACTACAACAAGTGTAGTCAAACAGCAAGAAATTCGAGATTTGCTACTTGTAAAGAATTATCATTGCCAGATCATATCATAGATTTATACCTCTGACGCAAACACAAATCAGATGTTATGAAGAACATCGCATGTTGTCATTTGCACCTAATGATATCGTAGCCTGCATTTACGACGAGAAATGGTGGATTGGGAAAATTAAAGATGTCAGGAAAATAACGATCTTTTTATTCACTTTTTCCATCCCCATGGCCCAAGAACCTTTTTTAAACTATCTACGAATGACAAAGTGTGGGTGCCAATCACTAAGGTTCGCCGGAAACTCACACCCACAGAGTTCATAACTCCTCCAGGTCGTACTTTCAACATCAATTCCAAACTCTGTACACAAATTAGTTAACTGTTTACGTCACTGATGTCTTAACAGCAGTGCTATAGGCAGAAAAGAAATAACAGAGGCGTTTCGTTTTTTGTACAAGATATGATTTATAAATTATGCATACTTTACCTATTAAACATTGTTGTTGTGTTATTTTGACTTTTGTTACAAAGTTTATATCCACGTCTCATGGCGCTTCATGATATTAAGTCCCAAGAAAGAAAAAAACTTGAAACTACTCAAGTCTCAGTGATACAGTTTTATCCACTTGCTACTGAACAACTATCATCTACTTTGTGCAAATTTGAGATTTTTCACTTCTGTCCTTCTTGAGATATTTGATGGTGAAAATACACGATTTTCGAAAATTTGCAATGTTTAAAAATTCCCAGAAAACCAAGTATATGGTTCTCAGATCTGAAACCTGTTTGAGACGTTGTCTGCTATCTAGTCTCTAAGTAGACACAAAATCATTTATTTTGTTTTAAAATGTACATTCCAAAATGGCCATTTCTAGGTTTCCAACCTCAATGTTCAGAGCTTTTTCTTTCGACGTTCTGAAGTACGTCTCAGTGTACACAGAACACGAATGTTGTCCATTCCATTAACTTTCATATGGTTTTGGTTTGAACTCATTATCTTTAAAACCTAAAAAGTTACAGCGTTTAGCGAAATATTCTGAAAAGTTCAAAATACGCTCAGGCGTCTATACAAAATGACCGCTACAACAAAACCTACGCGGCTAAACAATAAATGAATACCCGTTTTCAACTCCCTGAATGTGGTACAAACTTAGGTAATAATAATAATAATAATAATAATAATAATAATAATAATAATAATAATAATAATAATAATAATAATAATAATAATAATAATAATAATAATAATAAAACTAAATTTTGTCAGCAACCATCATTGGTCGATTTCATTTGGATTGCTCAAGTAACTTGTAAAATTTTCAGCCATGATCGTTCTTTACGAGAAAGGTGTGTGTAGGTTTTCGTCTAGAGGACTTGAACTTATTACTGATGTATGTTATTTACATTACATACATGTATACAATCACATTAAGCTTATAGCTAACTATCTGAAATGAACGTTCTTCGCATAGGAAAAGTAAGTTCAAAGAAAATGTTTAAATGATATATGTGAATACCCTTACTCTGCCTTCTCTTATGATGTGTATTTCAATCAAAGTGAAATGAGAAAACTCGTGTTGATCTAACTACCGATACTTATCAATTTAATGAAAATACTTGGAGTTGGAAACACACCATATGTTTGGTTTGGCAGCTGTCAGGAGACGACCGCTGCACCTGCTGTTAGTGGTGGTACGTTAGCGCAAACTCCGTACTACGTGAGGAGCAATAGAATGGTAGTTTACAGTACACTGAGCAGACTTGATTCTTGTGGGCGTGACGAAAGTGGCAAATGTGTTAAGCGTGTCGCGAGGGAATATCAAGGTAATGATGCCCATCAAAATTCATGGCAAAACCACATCGGCGAAGAGAAATAGTGATTGGAAGAAAACCCTCGATGACATCTCGCGAGCATTAACGAGGATTATCACTCAGAATCGTCATGCGACTGCGGTGCAAATGACGGAGGAACTATTGCAACACCTGTCTCGACGATCATAATACGCTGAGAGTTACATATAAAACTGCTGATAAGGAACCATAATACTTTAGCGCGTCACCAATGGTGCCACGAATATGCAACATGGATCACTGATGACTGAAAACGTGTGATACGATCGGATGACTCATCATTCACTTCATTCCAAACTATATAGCCCGTCTTTATAAGTGTGGCGGACACCCAAATAAGCGTATGATTTGTATTGCTCTCTGCTCCTGTGGAGAGCAATATCCTGGGTCTCAGTAGGCCCTGTGCTGACGCTTATCAGTCGCGTCACTGCATGTGACTACGTTGCAGTTTTAGGGAATTATGTGCATCCTATGGTCCAGATGTTGCTTCCAAGCAATGACGCCATATTCTAGGATGATAATGCGCCCCCTCACATTGCTGAAGCTGTTGCGACGTGGTTTCAGGAACAACGGGATCAACATTTTTCCTGACTTACTCAATTTCTGAACCTGAACTTAATTAAACATCTGTGATCTGTTTGGGGGGACACGAATCCAGTGCAGTTTCCGCCTTCATCCCCTCTCACAAAACTGAGTGACATACGCACGCAGAATGGTGTAATATGCCATTTGCTACCATTCACGACTTCTGATTCCACTCCACACTACATCAAAGTTGTTCTGAGAGCGTAAGGTGAGCCAATGCTATATTAATCTGGTAAGTTGAACATTCTTTTTCAGAAGTTTCCATTAAAGTTATAAGGATCTTATGTCAAAAAGTACTTTTAAATATTTCAACTCTTTCCTCACTTTGGGCATTTCATAGATACAAAATAGGAAATTAAAATATTATAGAAATTGCCCCCCAATCATCTTCTGAAGCAGAATTTTCAAAAACACTGGAGCACGTGAGCACTAATTTTTAATAAAGTGTTTATTTACCGATTAGGTAGTATTATTAGTGATGATATGAAATATGAGCGTGAAATAAAAACAAGGATAGGAATGGCGAAAGAAGCCTTTAGGAAGAAGAAAATACTATTTTGTTGGACCTTGAATAAAGATGAATGAATTGTTTAGTTTAGCGTCCTTTTCAGCAGCGAAGCTATATGAGACGTGAACTTGCCGTCTAACGTGGAATCCAAACCACATGAGCTCCCGCCGGGAATCGAACCCGGGTCTCCCACCTTGAATAAAGAGTTGAGCACCAGACTCATAATATGCTTCGTGTGAAATATTGTACTGTATGGGTCAGAAGTATGGACATTACGCATAAATGAAGAAAAACAACTGGAAGCTTTCGAAATGTGAGTGTGGACAAGAATGGAGAGAACTAGCTGGATCGAGCGGGAAACGAATGAGGGGGTGTTAGAAATGGTAGAGGAGAAGAGAACAGTTTTAATTAAGAGGATAAAGAGAAAATGGTTGGGAAATTGGCTAAGAAGGAACTGTATCATGAGAGATGTGCTAAAGGGTATGGTGTCAGGAAAGAGAGGGAAGGGGAGAAGACTACAATTAATAGACGATACCAAAACAGAAAAATCGTACGTGAAGACGAAGAGGTTAGCGGAAGATCGTGAAGTGTGGAAGCTTCTCAGTTGGGGCAAATGACCTGCCAATAATGGCAGAATATCTACGATAGTGATGATGTTGCTAACAAAGATAGAAGAAGAATAGATTTCAGGTTTAAGTAACCATTGAGAATTATTGAAATTAGTTGGTCTCAAGGGAACCAAATAAAAAATCGTTTGTAAAAGCTGTTAGACCAATCAGAAATAAGCATTTGTTAACATTCTCCAGTTTAGGCCAATTAAAAACAAACATTTGCTAATATATTTTAGCTGTGCCCTTTTCCATATATGGTAGTAACTGTTGAGTAAGTACTATATTGTTAGTATTAAAGGAGAAAACCATACCAAAATACTACCACAAGAGTACTATAGTTGTCTCCTCCAGAAGGAGAATGTAAGTAATATATTCACTATTTCCTTATTTATATGTTACTGGAGTAGTTTCAAGACCTCCTTTGTGGCTATATGGTTAGTGTACGCGTCTTCGACGCACAGGAGCGCATGCGATTTGGATTCTACGTTAAGCTGTAGGTCCCACGCCTCATATATAGCGTCGCTGCTAAAGAGAACGCTGAACTGTGATCCATTTATTCACTGAGTAGTTTAACTTCAAACTGTAACTCTAGGTCCCTATTAAATATAACAGACTTCAATGTAGTAATGATTAATTTTATGCCTTCAAGTAAAACCAGCTTTTTTTTTTTTCGAGAGAGAGAGAGAGAGAGAGAGAGAGAAAAGTCACGAAATTCACCAACAGGGAATCATCACGACGGGGAATAGCCACGGAACCCGCATGTGAGCATAATTTACGTTAAACGTTATGCCTATTCATTGAGAAGTATGTCTGAATATGTATCGACAATAACATTCATAATTTCGATTTAGTAAATTTTCTACTCGTTTTAATGTAGAAAATGTTCCTTCACGCATCTCTATTATAAATAGATACAATAATTAGGTCCATTTCCTATTTAATTTATTATATTATATAGTTGACGTAGAAATTATACCATTATTGATTATACATGTATTAATTGATTACACATACTACATATAAACCTACTCAGACGTGCGCACTGAAATGTCTGGATACTAATCGGATATTTTATTCGAAGTTTATTATGAAGCTACGACAGAGAGATTAGCTAAAGACTGTGTGCCATGGAAGATTCTCAGTTGCGGCAATCGACCTGCGAAAAATAGCAGAATACCTATAATGATGATCACTATCATCTTCCTAACTTAGGGCTCGTAATTTTTGGCATACATTCTTAACACCCTTCCCTCCCCGTCAGGATAAGTATTTTAATGAAAGAAATATGATAAACACCCATTTCGAAGTAGATAATAACTATAATCAGAAATCCACTTCAAACAGTTTACGTAGTTTTTCCGTGATGATGAGAAAGACAATGTCGATTTCATTTTTGTACAATATAATATAGATAAATACAGATATCCATACCTATCTTGAATAATTCTTGTTTTCACAGTCGTTACTCCCGAAACTGGTTTGCACACCACAGCTGGCTTTATCTGTTTCTTTGGAATTTCTTCAGTACTTTCGAAGTTGTTTTCCACTTCAGTCATATGTACATCGTTATCAAGGTTAAGGGAGTCTGCACTAATGTCCATGTCCTCTGAAATAAAGAAATGTACAATGTATTTTAGGTTACGAACACTTAACAAATGGAAGACTACACATCTAGATTTTTGAGTACAAAATGGAACCCCACAAGTCGACCCCCCAATAGAAAATCGAAAAAATGGCTTCGTATGCGATTAGATCTGGTAAAGATCTGTCTGTGTACAAAACATGGTGATTTCCTTTCTATGCGAAAATCTGATGACAGACAGAAACACACACGGACACGGACATATGACAACACGGACACAGGTTTGTTAGGTATATAAGGATATGATGCTACTAAATAATTAAATACCTGGAATATCTTTCTCTGATTCGCTTCTACAAGTTTCTGTTATTATAATTTCTTCTTTCCTCTTCACAGGTTGAATTACATCAGGCTCTGAATCTGAAAAAATGAAATGTAATTGAAAAATAGTAACCTCATAATGCTGTGAGAAAATATCAAGTAAACTTCTCTGAATAATTTAGATAAGAACCTTATATTCGAAAAATCTACATTCTCACCCAAGATGGTATTACGTACGTAAACTTTCTTTTTCTTTCTTTCTTTCTTTCTTTCTTTCTTTCTTTCTCTCTCTCTCTCTCTCTCTCTATATATATATATATATATATATATATATATATATATATATATATATGCCTATTTACACTCTGCTAACAAAAGTCCTGTATCTTAATTTACTCTTCTGAGGAATTCAAAAAAATAGTTTATAACGTTAATTTTTTTTTTTTACACAACCTAGTCATGTTGAAGAAACCCTGAACATTCACCTTGCTTTTCAAAATTTCATATCCTTATCTGTAAATAGTATTACTAAACAAAAGAGTATATTCTTCGTCCCTTTCTTGATTTCTTAAAGCCCATGTATCAAAACATGCTATACACAAGTATCAGAAAATATCTAAAAGATAGCTTATTTAAAAATAACAATCATAAGGCTTCTTTTTAGGTTAGCAAAATCAGTAGCGTATGCATTAACTAACAAGGTATGTACACACTGTCTTTCGGAGCACTTTCCCTTGCACATGCAACCCGTAATTTTAAATTGCGTGTACTATCTTTGGATGTTAGTAATACAATGGGAGATCACATCCATATTCCCGCCAAAAAATACATTTCACCTCAATTGCTGAATTACGTCTTGAGAATTCCACGACGCAGAATGCTTTACGCTTAAAAGTCGTTGCCATCTTTACAGCTAGCGCAGTGATATGGCGATATTACGAAATACGACTTGCAAAGTAAGAAAGAAAACTTTGAACTACTCTTCTTTCTAAAGTATGGTTCATTTATTTATTGTATGTGAAAGAGAAGAAACACTTAAAACACCGATAAACATTTAGAAACACTCTGTATTAAGAAAATATCCCAGATCGTATCAGTGTTCAAGTACAGTAGCAGACGTACTTCATTTACACGGAATTCCTTCCAAAAACGCATTACGTAAGCCCTACGAGAAATGTCCTTTAGTAAGAGACTTAACTAGACCTGACTGATGACATGGCGATCTGTCAGTATTACACATAGAATAGACCACTAAATGCACTAAGAAAATTGATAAATTAACCATGACTTAAAAGAAGTTACACAGATAGATAATAAACCAAGGCCGAGAAGCAGCAAATGAACTTTCCTCCTACACAAGATAGATAGGCTCAAATACACAGAGGAAGTTGAATCACGTTTTTTTCTCTCTCATTCTTCTTATTTCCACCGAAAAAAGTATTCTTTTTCATTGTGCTTTGTCCTCGCATAATTACACTGAAACTAAGGTTAGGGTAGCTCCTTCTTTCCTTGCAATAAACACTACAGAAATTCAAATCAGATTGTTCTTGACTGGGTAAGATTATCCTTAACTAATGTGAAATCTTATCACGAGCGCAGGGCTAGGAGTGGTAAATCACTCCTAAAAAAGAGAGAATAGAGACTATAATGATCGAAAAAGAGACTAAAAAGAGACTAAAAGAGACCAAGTCACGAAATGATCAAGACATCCTTATACTTAATACATGGTTTTGCATCAAAAAATATCTTTGTATATCTCTTTATAAAAGGGATATAATGCCAAAGAAGGCTGGTTGAGACCAGAGAAAAAAAAATGAAAAGAGCGTAGTTGACAAGTATACTCAACTTAACTACTATACAAAACAATGACCAATATAACTTTACTCTCAATCATTTGCTTCTGGTCTTCGATGAGATGTATTATGTAAAAGTTAAAATTACATTAAAACTTTTAACTAGATGTTACAGAAATTGTAATGGTTGATATTACAAATACATCAAGCATTCTTAGGTTTCTTGACAAAGAAAGCAGTGATTAAACTATTTTTTCTACAGTTAGTTGAAGAGTTTCCATTTCTTGAAGCTTCTGTTGTTCACTTTAGCGCATAGTTCGAACGCCCTCCAACATACCCTGTACAAGAGTAACTTCCTCAAAATTCCCCCTCTGTATTGCCTTCTTCAATCGTTCGTTAGCTTCTTTGAAGAAACGGTAAGATGCTTCACAAGTTACTTGACAATCACTCCTTGTTTGAGTAATCTTATTTTCCATATCTGCAATTTTCCTCCTAGACTTTTCAGCTTGTTTTAACTTTTCTTCTGTCTCTTTAGCTAAACGTAGTTCTTTCTTCTTTTCGTCCTCCTCTTACAATCTCTTTTGCTCTTCTAGATACATTGTATAATGTGTATATGCTCTTTGTCCCATAGCAGTAAGTTTAGATGTCATGGAAAACAGTTAAGGTTTGTTCCCAAACGCTTTCAATTATCTTTAATCACCAAAATTGCATTTAATGTCCATTCGCTAGAAGCCTCGTTCAAAGTTAAAGCCCACCTGGATAAAGAAAAACGCCTTTCAATGTCTGAATTTACGTGTGAAAGTTACAACGCAGTCTTGATAACTTTTGCAACTTCCCGATACTTTTGTTGTCCTGCTTCATTAGTCTTCCTCAAAATCTTATCCCAGTAACTATGAATTCTTCCTGTCTTCATCTGCAACATCTTCCGTTCATCAATAAATACATCATCTTTTGTATCAATAGGTAGTTCTCTGGCAACTGCAACTATATCTCGACAACTTTTCGGTTTTTACAAGAGAAGGATTTAAACATCTCAGAGCTTTAATCAAACCACAGCCTTTCATTGCCTTTTCAATTAAGTATTTGCTCCCAGCAACACAATGCTCTTTAACTCCTTCCATAAACATCAAAACATCTTTTTCTGGAAGACATGAAAGCTCATTTTTAACATCCTGTGAAAGAACAATATCTTTCATGGACAACACGATTTTAGGATCAAATAACTCATTTACATCATAGTTATCTTCAGAAATAGATTTACAAACACGTCTTCCCAGCTTCCAAAACAATTATTGCAGCTGAGAGTACAGGATATGAATTAGAGGTTCATCTTGTTGAAATTTCTCCGTGAAGCTTGTAAAAAGTTCTGCAGAAGATTTAACGAAGTACAATTTCGCTTTGATTGTTAAACAACGTAAAAGACTGGTGATCTGTTTGTATGAACCTGACTGCAGAAAAAGAGAGACTTTAAGAGACCAACTCGAAAAAAAGAGACTAAAAGCTAAAAAAGAGACAGACGCTTAGCCCTGCGAGCGTTAAGCTCAAAAGCATATCTCACAGTGGAAGAGTTCATGGATATTAAAATAAAAGATGTATACTTTTAAAAACAGTCACAATAGCTTGGTCAGCATTGCATCTACACACCAAGCGGATAGTTCAATTTCCATCTCCGGTGCGGGTGAAATTTAATCTCTTCCTACCCTCGTTCAAATGCGGCTCTGGGACTCACCCTGTCTTTACAAAAATGGACGCCTGCCAAGACCTTTGGGTAAAAACGGCCGCAACGTGACGCCACCCACATCAATTCCATCATGTGGGAAGGTCATAGAAGTGTGAAATCTTACCCGAGGTATATTGGTCTTCTCGAACAGGAAATGTACCTATCTTTACATCTTAAATAATTTCATAGGTTCATTGTTCACGTCCCCGGAATATTGATTGCAAAATTATGTATAAGCCCACAAGCAGGGTGGATTGATTTAAATCAGTCTGATTTAAATCACGATTCTAATCAAGATTTAAATCACTTGATTTTTTTTAAATAAAAATCCTTGATTTAAATCAAATTCCGAAATGAATTAATTTAAAGTGAAAGTAAGTAAAATCCCGTTTCTCTTCTGTTATTTCGATTATGGAAGATAATAATCATAATACAATGAAACTCAAATGTATGTAAGCACAGTATGAAAACGAGTATCATGTAGGGAACGATCAGGGAAAATCCCGTTTGAACGGGTTATGGGTGAACCCTGCTTTCTTCTCTTTGTAACACAGGGTTTTAAAATTTCTATTCCAACGGGGAAATCACCATGGACATTTAAGATGAAAACTCTTTTGTGTCCACGTCTATTTGTTTGTTTCCAGATAATAGGGGCGTATTTAGAGGGGTCCGATCCCCTCTCCAAAACAAAACAAAAAAAAAAAATTAGATTTTAAAATTTTGGGCGAAATTTATGTACTAAATATATAGAAGTTCCTCGGGATCGTAATACGACAAATTTTGGTTGCGTTAAAATATCGAATAATACTTTTGATAAAGTGGATACTTGACCCCATTGCAGATCATGCCGCGATCTGCGATGTGATCGCAGAAAATTTGCCGCGCCTGTGCAGGAAAAATTGTCAGAGGAAATAAAATAGCCAACAGAAAAGTATAAAAACGTGCCTGCTATGTATAGATGTCTTAAATGCACGGACAACTCACATTTGAACTGTTTTTCACGTCACATAAAGCATATTTTTAACAATCACAAGTGTTTCTTCTTCTGGAACTGATCATCTTGATTTTTTTATTTTGAAATTCCTGCAGGGAATTCGTGTTATTATTCAGTTCAAAATCTCTTATCGTCACGAATTGTGTCGAGGAATTTTGAAGCTTTAAAATATATTAAACGATAATTTTGCCTGTTGTGCTGTATGGTTGTGAAACATGGTCGCTTACGCTGAGGGAAGAACGCAGACTGAAAGTAATTGAGAATAAAATCCTGAAACGAATATTCGGAACCAAAAGGAACGGAAATGAGGAATGGCGAAATGTTCATGATGAGGAACTGCATAGTTTATACCATTCACCAAACATTGTTAGGGTCATCAAATCTTGGAGGCTTAGGTGGGCAGGACATGTAGCGAGAATGGAAGAAAGTAGGAACGCTTTCAAAGTTTTAACTGGAAGTCCAATCGGAAAACGACCATTAGGAAAGCATAGGCGCAGATGTGAGGACAATATTAAGTTGCATCTCGCAGAAATAGGAATACAAAGTAAAAACTGGATCCAGTTGTTTAAGGATAGAAGTTAGTGGAGGGCTTTTGTGAAGAATGGCATTGAACCTTCGGGTTCCATAGGTCATAGAGTGAGTTAGTTAATTTTAGGCGAAATTTATTTACTTTGTATGTATTTCGTGCCACTAGCTAGTTCCAGTTGTTTAAAAATATGCCCCTGCCAAATATCAGTAACTTTCGTGAAAAGAAAAGTGTCATGTTGATATACATTGCTGTACTTTTTCCTTAATGCTTAAGAAACATTGTTTGGGGTTGAAATAGGTTAACGATTGGGAATTAATTCAAAATTAAAACCCAATACTTTCACTTAAATGACATAATTAACATTTAATATTAATTTGTAATGTTTTTTCTTCAGTTCGCGACTTGTATTATACGAAGAAAAAGATTTGATTTAAATCAAAAAAATCAACAAAAATGATTTTTTTGAAAAAAAAATGATTTTTTTCTACCCTGCCCACAAGAGTGAAAGGTGTGTAGCTATTGGTTAGTGCGGTTGGAACACACACACACTATGGCTTGGAGACCCGAACTAAATTGGACATAATTTTTTAAACTCTTAAAATTCTCAGTTCGCAGCAACAGAGAACGTGGTGCAGGGAAAATTGGTTGATTCTTCCATTTTCTCATATAATAAAAAAGAAATTCTTCCTCCTTCTATCTTTTCTATTCTTTTACAAGGTTTATTACATGTATTTATTAATTAGTTTACTCTTCCGCACTTCCAAAAAGAAAAAGAAAGAAACTAAAAAGAAAATTATTGACAATACTTACCTTTTTGAGCATTTTTAGTTTTCGCCTCTGCTCTTACATTGGGCAACGTAATGGCTATTTTCTCTGCGCCTCTGAAGCCATACTTCTCCCGATATTTTCTTGTATATAACCCACTTAGAGACTGTAAAAATTCAATGTGGATAATCAGTTAGTGTATTCAGAAAAACAGACGAAACGAAACAAAACATAAAATGTCAACCACAATAAAACGTTTTACGGGTACATCTTTTAGAACTTTAAATCCCATGCTATAGTCTTGACACGTAACGAAACAACATTAAATTCTGTTCAACCGACTATTTTATTCTATCTAAGCAGACAAAATATCCAGATAGGTCCGACTTAATCCCTACTTTTTTTGTTTCAAATATTTATTTATGTTGTAAATAAGAAAAAATGGCTGACACAAGCTTCCATAATGTAGAAAAATGTCTTGTTGCACATGCCTACAAATGACCACACGGTGGAAAGAACATGAAAGATGTGCAATGGGATTTTGAGGCACGATTGAACAAAGAAGTTTCACAAAAAATTACCATACTGAGTTGGGAAAAGCTCTTCACAACTGGATTAATTTTGGATAAGATTGTACGACGACCATCGACGCGAAAGATACATGTGCATGTAGTGGGATTTGAACCCAAATCTGCTCAAAAATCATTACAAAAACGATGGGTCGAACTTGGTATCTAATAAACGACAATGCCAATATGCATGAAAGCAAAATCATTTAGACTAACGTTCGTGAATGAGTGCATACGAAACAGACATGCAGATTGTTCAAGGTTATTTGAACTGTTTGTGTCGCACGGAAAAGTATTATTCTTAAACGGATGAGCAACTTACCGCACCAATCGCAACAATAGTGTAATAGTGTATATAGAACACAACACTCTTCGTTGTAATGGGGACTTGACTTGACTTGACTTAAAAAAAAAAAAAAAAAAAAAAAAGTTAAGTCAAGTCAAGTCAAGTCCCCATTACAACGAAGAGTGTTGTGTTCTATATACACTATTATTCTAAGTAAGTAGTGGAAAAAAAAATTCAACATCCTTATCTCACCATACTACGACACTGGTTTGTTCCAAAGACTGAATCTTCTGCCCGATTCTTGGCTGAAATAGACTGATGCTTCCGTCCACTATGCCATCAGTTCCCGACAATTTTTAAATCAACTGTTGCTTGATAGATGAATAGGACTGCCCTGATAAGGTATTCTGCAATAAGTCCTGATTTTTCTCTTGTGAAATGCCCTATGGAGCATTATTAACCGGCAGATATTGCAACAAAAGTACAAGCCAACTAAAAAGTTGAAAGAATCGGTAAAAATGTCATTCAGAACAATCATAAAGCCTACATTTCGTAAAATCTCAAACAGAAAAGTCGCATCATTTTAAGCCGTGACAATGATGGTACGCACATTGATATACTGGACTTTTAAATATATGAATAGGCATACGCAACATTATATCTATGACCAATCAGCCTTGGCATACAGAAATGAACATCAGTACACACAGAATTACAGGATACGAAAGAAAACATGTAGAGGTAGCAGAACTTTCGGATCTACTTGCACAGTATTAAAACAGTTACAGTGTACCTTGTTTTCGTTTTGTCACATTAAATTATAGGTTTTTTCTCACCCAATTATACAATTACTTCGTAACGTTTACATTGCTTTTAATTGTAAACGATAAAATGTATATACAATTTAACATAGACTTGTGCATACTGTTTTTGAAGTTGAATTATCATTACAATAAGTAGCATAGTGTTTCATCAATAGATGTGGTACTTTCATGGATGTAACATATGACGTTGTGACGTATGGTAGTGAAAGAAAATGGCCAGTGCATGCTTCGTACTTGATGAACAAAACTTTATTTTAAAATGGTATTTCAAGCTTGAAAATGTCGCTGATTGGTCAGTAGAAGATTGACTTTGAAACAGCATCTTCTACACGCTTGACAATTACATGGTTCTGTGATAAGTTTAAGACACATTTCTGATGTGTACAACGGAAAATCCAGAAGACTTAGTACAGCTACAAGTTCTGCGTCTTCGACCTGACTGGTTACTAACAGTAATTGCTTGAGTACCTTCAGTGGCTATACAGCTGCAGGGGACTTGTAGTGTGCTTTATTATACTAGGTATTAAACCAATGATGTACTGTATAATTATTATCGAGTTTACTTTAAATAAGGTGTGTACACGGTGTATACTTTTGTATACTTTTTTTTTTTTTTTTTTTTTTTCGGGTTTCGCATTACTTACCAGAAAAGAATATAAACACGCTCACCATTGTTGCTTTCCGAAAACGAGTAACAAAAACTCAAAAAATACATTGCCTTTTGAGGAGGAAAATTGATGACGAACATACTATTTGATCTCAAAAGCAACATTACCCTTAATTTCAACAGCTAACGCAAAATGCGTACCTCTTCCGGATCTATCCTGATAGGTGCACTTGCAACAGATTTCTGTGCTTCTGCCATCGCCTTCAAAATAAGATTTTTGTTCGCTTGAGCTGAAGCAGGAAGTTTCGGTCTTGCTTTCACTCGTATAACACTTGCAACGGAACCTACAGCTGGATTTGTGGGATCGTACTCTTCATCTTCCTCTGCTTCATTTCGGATTTTCTTCACTACAATTGCTCCCACTCGAGATAAAAGAACGCGTTTGATGGCCGGCTTCTGCTCCTACAAACAGATAAACAAATGCAATTCCAGTATATTTCAGTATTAGGCATCTAAATCACGTAACATCTCTCTTTCTGGCTAACATTTATTAATATCAATTTCCAAGTTCTTTGCAGCAACAACGAACGAAAGATGATCTCCCACGAAAATGTAAGTGCAAAAGTAAAAGAGGAAGAAAGTAGAAAATGTCTTTACTTAGAGCACAATAAGTTCGAAAACATGATATAGTATTTTCCGTTAAAATTCTACGAATAGGTTTCATAATTCAATGTTCTGCAAAGAACAAGATTGCAAAATAACTATATTTCTAGAAGAGACAATTCTTTGAAGAATCCAACAAGTTTTAGGAATATTTCTCTTTGAAAAACAACAATTTTTGGTTGTTATTATTATACATTCTTTTTAGAAGAACAAACTTTAATATTTCCTTCGATTTAACATTTTGTGTAATCTCCTAAGCAGATATAAGTATATCAAACAAAAAATTACATACCACAATTTCCATTAATAAAGAAAACTGTAACCCCACACTTCACAAATATCTGAACGAATATAAGCGAGTTCTTACCATTCGACTCAACCTAGAGTTGTTTGTGAATTAGAATAGCAACACAAATCGAATAAATAAATAAATAAATACAAATAAGCACCTCTACTGTATATCAAAAGTGACTTACAAGAATAGTCCAAACAAATAACAGTTACCTCTAAAACTATTTCAAGCTAACAAATTCAATCAAAATTTGTCTCTCGTAACACCTTAGGGGAAAAAATCTGAGTTTCTGATCAACGATAGTTCCCGTAAAATGTATTCCACTTTAAGAAAACTTGACGTGTGGATTCTTTGAGGTCAAACTAGGCTTGCTTGGAACGCAGATCAACTCCAAGCTGGAAGTCTGTGCTCATACATTGTATGCACTACAATAATACCAAATTTGCATGGAAACATTTTTAAAAAAGTAATTGATTTTGATGGAATAGGGTGTATACTTTCCTTAAGCTTAATTAACCACATTGCTTGAAGTTGAAATTGACTGGAATAAAGTGATAAAATAGGATAAATTCGCCTCAACTTGGAAGTTTTCGTATGTGATAAAATCATCTTACATGATAGGCAGTAAAAATTATTGCGTTTTGATCCAATATGGAGTACTTTTCTTTCAGCTATTATCCCCGAAAATGGTGAAGAATAAGAGATGAATTGACTCCGGGATGACATTGGTAAAGAATAAGAAGTGAATTTACCTCAATTTACAAGAAGTGTTTCATTATAAATTAATTGAAAAAATACTCGATTTTCATGAAAAATAGTATGTGTATTTTTTGACAGTTAAAAATGACCACTATTTCTTGCGGTTAAAATCAGTAAGCCGCAAGGGGCTGAATTTTCCCAATCTAGAAAAAATAAATAAATAAATAAATAAAAATAAAAAAGTAACAAATTTTCCTAAACCCGTACAAATTTTACCCAATATGGCGTGTACTTTCTTTGAGGCTTCCCAATGAAGTCTATTGCTTAGGGCTGAAATCAAAGCCAGGGATGGGAGGGAAGAAAGAACTCAACCTTAAAAAAATAAACACGTTTAGCTATATCTTCCTCAGAAATTGCCCAATTTTAATAAAACATGGAGTTACCTTCTTTGAAACTTCTCAACGGAACCTATTACTAGAGACTAAACTTTCGGATAAGGGGTGAAGTCATTCTGAATTTAAGAAATTGTTAACTCACTTGTACACGTGTACTATTGGAATACAGTTCGAATATATCTTTTTAAAAAGTACTTACTCAAGAATAATGAGCCAAATACAAATATGATTTCAAGAATACAATTATAATTTCTAAATATTCAATTTATTACTATAAACATACCAAAAGTTTCATATTAAAAACCAACAGTTACTAACTCAATAAAGAAACTTATTCCAAAGTCACAGTGCGAAAAACATCCACTCAAAACTAGTGTCTCTTTCCAAAAGCATTTTCTATTAACAGTAATGAGAGATATTATTGCGTTTATTGAGTAAACAAGACTATGACTTATATTAATATAAATATGTATATTTATATGAAAATAAGACAGTAGAAATAAAATCATAAAAATAAATTAATTATGAACGATATTTACCTGTTCAGACTTAGAGTTTACTGATTCTGAACGGTTAGCTTCATTTACAGTAATTATTCGTCGACCTTCTACCTTATTTGAGCCTCCTATATTCGTAATATTAAATTTAACAGGAACAGGCTCTTTCCTCTCACTACTTGAAGACTGATCTGCTTCCACTCGTCGTATAGACACTACAGTGTTCTTCTTGGGAGACGTTCCCAGATGTTTCAGAATAGGAGCTACAGATACTCTCTTAACAGGTTCTGATGGGATCTCTTCCGACAATTCATTTACAAGATCATCTACAAAGAAAAGACATATATTAAAAAAATGAAAATAACGACAACAAGCTGGACTATCAGTAACAATTATTGGTACTGGACAAGTCCCGACACTCTTAATGTAAGAATTCTGCATACAATCATACCAATTGTACATTTTGGTAATTGTACTGTTTATTAGCTTTGATTTAGGACAAGAACCAAATCTCTAGCTTGATTCATTGCGAAGATATTTCGAGAAAAGTTTATCAGGACTGAGGAAGGAAGGAAGCGGCCTGGGACCTGTAAATTAGGTATTACCCCGGCGTGGCTGGCCTGAAAAAGCGTTTTGCACTTTTCCGACCGAGTGCCCCCACCGGGAATCGAACCCGGAACCGCTCCCACCAAAGGCGAAAGAGTTAGCTACTACGTTACGCGGGGCCACAAGAAAAGTTTATCAAAATCGTTTATGAAAATATCCATGATGGCGCCTTGTTGTTAAGATAGATAGACCAGAAACAATAAAAATACCTTTTATTACAATTACTTTTAGGTTATCTCCTTTTTTGGCCTAAATTTACTCGTCTAAAACACAAACTCATACTCTTAGTGAAAAACGTAGAAATTAAAAAAAAAAATAGTTAAAAAAATCTATACAGCTATTGCTCCAGACGAGAGCATAATTCAAGCTACAATACAATTTAAAAATCTGAAACACAATAATTTTCCAACATCGTTAGTGATCAGTCTACAACTATTTTTCAATAATTTTAACGTATTGTCAACTACTTTTATCTAAATTCACAAATTCATATACATATTCTGTTTTCTGCTTATGATCTTCGTATGACCATCGTTCCGGCTGTTACTATTTCACCACACGGAATTCCTTTGAATTTCTTGTAACACTCTTACCGTTGTTCCCAACATTTCACAATATAACAGTTAGGTATGTCTCGATTCGTACATATCCCCGTACAAGAGTGTATTCAAGTGTGTACAAAAAAGTTAAGTCATGAGTGCTTCGAAACTTGTTTGCGTGCTAGTGAATTAGGTGAACAGATCAAACAAGAGGTCGATAGACTAACAGAGCGAGTGTCTCGCATAGAATTAGTAAATGAGCACCAAGATGCAGAAAGTGATAAGTCGCAAAGAAATACCGGCTCAGTTCGAAGTATGAAGCGTGAAAGGAAATCGAGCAGTGAGTCTCAAACGGCGTCCGATACTGAAGAGGAAAGTGATACAATACGGAAGACTGTGTCAAGAATCAAAACTGAAAAGGAAAGCTCATATACTAAGCGTGTACGAAACAATGAAGTTAGTGCAAAGCGTTGTTCGTTACGGTTAGCTGGCATTAAACAACTCTCGACATTTTCAGGTGACATGATAAAAGAAAGTGCAAGTACATTTTTAGAAAATTTCGGTAGAGAAATGTCATTCGCTGGAGTGCCGCAAGATGAATATCTAACAATTATGCCGCTCATTCTTAAGGATAGTGCATTAAAGTGGTATGATTTGCACGGTAAGATGTGTCAAACATTCCAAGAGTTAGTGGTAGAGTTTCAGAATGCATTTGAAAGTTCGTTGGTGAAAGCTACACGCCTGCGAAATTTACGTTCTATTCCGTTCGATCCAAAGCGTTTCAATAGTGTCGTTGATTTTGTGAGAGACCGTTTTAGCCAAATTCAGGCTTTGGAAGAATATAAAAACCTAACCATTACGTTCTCACACATCATCACTCTCCTGCCCAAGCGGTACTAATTAGCTATGATGGGTTCCATGCCCGATAATATTAACCAGTTTCTTGTTCAGTCTATTGAAGGATTGTCAGGTATAACGAATATGTACGATAATCAGCGCAATAAACCACAACAACAAAGCGGTGCCAATGTTAGCGTAAATAATGTGAAAGAAGAACAAAACAGTGAAGTGGGCAGTGATCAGAATTCGCGTCCGAATTTCAAACAGGGTTGGAAAAAGAAAAAGAAATTCTATAAACGTAGACGACGTGGTAATTTTAATAGAAATCATAATGCGAATAGGGGTAATCGTTCACAAAGTAATCTGCAACAGAACGTAAGTGCAAGTGAAAATAGAAGTGAAACGCAGAGTGTGAGAACACAAGAAAACCAAGCTAATGTACAAAATCCTCCGAGCACTTCGAATCAGAACGGTAATTGGTTTCCAACGTTTAACAAAGGTCCCAATGTGAACAACGCTAACGTTCAGCAACGCCGGTTTACGTACCAAGAGGGTGGATTTTATCCACACAGCGCTATGCTTTTAAACTAGTAGCGCCCTCCAACTTGGTTGCAAAGGGGAGGGATTTCAGTAGTGTAAACAGGATTATTTTTCCACACATGTGCAACGAAGAAAATATACAAGCGGACGATGACGTAGACAACACTAATAAAGAGGAAGTAATTACGTGTGAATTAGGCCGTAATACTATGAGAGTGAAAATTTTGTTAAACGAACAACCCAAAATTTGTTTATTAGATAGTGGATCCGAATTGTGTTTGTTGCGATATAACATTTTTCGAGAAGTAACTAAACGTGTAACGAATGTGCATTTACAAAAGGGAGAGCATATTGTCTTGTGTAATTTTCTTGGAAGAAAGTTGGTGCAAACATATTTGAAGAAGAAGAA
The DNA here is from genome assembly GCF_964235325.1 of Thermobia domestica. Classification (NCBI taxonomy): domain Eukaryota; kingdom Metazoa; phylum Arthropoda; class Insecta; order Zygentoma; family Lepismatidae; genus Thermobia; species Thermobia domestica. The sequence goes on from NC_137462.1 coordinate 172,787,305, forward strand.
CGTAAGGAAGATCAGTTGTGCAGTGTAAACATCGCAGAACAAGAAGTGAAAATGCATTCTAGCTTTATTGATGAAAGTGTTTTGTGGTATGTGCGACACGATTACTTAGATGAGCGAAAATTGTTTAATCTATTAGAGAAATACTACCAGTAGTGTTTTGAAGAAGTAAGATTGAATTTGTAGATATATTAGAAGTTATTAGAGCATTCACACATTTTACTAGAGTATTCCTTTTGTTGTAAGAGGAACAACATTGAAGTTTTACCTTGAAAACCTACGACTACGTTTTGCCATGAATTTCATGTGCAATTATTTTTTTATTTATTATTATTATTATTATTATTTGTTTTTTATAAAACTCTAGGGGGTTTCTTTAGAATAACTTCTTTTTGTTAACCACATCTTATAATGGGAGTTTGGGAGGTCGAAACACATTTTACTATTAATTGTAGTGTGTTTCTGTTTGGAGCGACAGATATAAGGGTGCTGGGTTCCGTGACGAAAGCCAGATATAATAATATTGGGATTCGAACCTTGGATCTTTTTATAAGTCTTCCTTAAAACATCATTCATTTGTAAAAGACTAATAGATCCGATAAGGAACTGGCAAGTAAACAAATAGTCTCACTCCCACGGTCCTGGGATTCGGGCGTTATACATGTCAGAGGCATAAGCCATATACCCACCGTCGCTGGTACGTCAGCTCACGATATACTGGTCAATACCTGTAAAAGAATACAAGGTGGGGCAGCCATGTGAAATTTACGCCAGATGGGTAGTGAGAGACGAAAGTAATGTTTGCCCTCCACTGCTTTACAGATACCTTACCTTTTAATCCTGCTCTAGGCCATGTACACTTTTAGAAAATAATATCCTCCATTCACTGAGAAAGAGATAATATAGATCGCACACTTTAAGGTTATTAAATATTACTTTTCATTGCATATAAAAAAAAGAGATATTTTGCAAATCACTTATATTTAAATTTTAACTTCAATGAAAATAAAACATTTACACACATGTGAGAACACAAGATTTCACTTAAAGAAAAAAAAAGATGGCCCAATAATTATGGTATACGAACCGATACGATACCGAAATAATACGCGAAGTTTACGACCGAACGAATATGATGAATCGGTTAGTGGCTATGCAGTTCACTACAGACACTTCACTTACATCGCTGTATAAAGTTCACAAAACATATTTACTTTCATTAGGAGGGGTAAAACCTATTATTTGAACAGTAGACTATCAGGACCTGCAGAGTACAAATTTTCATTGCATTTCTTCCTTTTTACTTTGATTTTATGCAAATTAATATTGGAGAGTGTGAGTTTAATACGTAGTACTACTATAACATTATGAAACACTCTGACTTTCACATCTTGAAAGAATGATACTCTCTCCTTTGAGAGTATTTGGAGAACAATCTTGTCTGTTCTCAAAGTAGAAACACTTGCACCTTCACATCTTGAAAGAGAATGTCCTCTCTCCCGGTCCTCTTCCTGCGTCGCATAGTTGCCAGTTAGCGGCGCAAGAATACACTGACAAACTAAAATATAGTTCGTAGAAAACATTAAGTTTTTGCTTCATAATATTGCTAATTATATATAATAAATGGTTCATAGGTTAATTGAAATCACATTAAAAACACTGATTGTTCCAATAAGTTGTACGATTGACGATTATTGATAGATCTCACATTGTCACGTAAAAATCTGTCATCGTCATGAGGGCTTGGTGCGTGGGTGGACAGCACGAGAGTAGCTAAATTCCTCTTCCTAATATGGGCTGACGGGAGGAAGCAGGGCTGTCTGGAAAAGTGAGGCACCTTTTGGGTGACAAATTCCTGAGCATTATTCTCCTCCAAATGTTAGCTGATTGCGTTATATTTCTAAGAATTGACATTGGAAAAATACGAGGGTTGATTTAAAAATTCATGCCAGTCCATACCGTTATAATCTCTTGTGTCTTCGTGGTCATATTTATAGTGGGTAGGTTTATTTGGTTTTGTGGGTTGGCTCTTGTTCATAGTCGTCAGACCATCCCTAAGACGGATACAGGTTGGCATCTGTAGACATCTGACAATGCTGCAGTATAAGACTCCATCATTCGACTTTATATTGGTTTATTTCCCTCTTCCTAATAATATCCATATAATTGTCATCATTAAAATTATACTCGTAGGCATATTGTGTTATATATTTATTCAGCATCATATCATATATACGTACATTTAAGTATCAAGTATCAATATATTGTGTACCATGTGTTTATTTGGTGGAGTTGCATATAGGTGACGAAAATTGGGTCATGTCTATCGTGTGTGATACGCATAAAAAGAGTGTAGCAAACGAAGAAATACTTACATTTCTTTTGTTAACCCATCCCAAGTCAACTTCCTTTTAACCATGGTTACGCTAATTTATCTTTATCGTAATAATCACATATAACACGTAAAGGATATACATTTGATATACATACACGAAGAATATAACACACGGAAGAACACACGTAGGTCCAAACAATAAGAACACATGTTTTATTCACATTCCAATTAACACGAATGCAGGAGCAGCGGCAGCAGATTAAAAAACAAAAAAACAAGAAAGAGAGAGAGAGAGACGTAATTCATATGTCTAATCAGTCTCTGTGCAATTAAGTACAGTAAAGTAAAGATAAAATACAAGCGTTGGCGCCCTACATTCGAATACAAAAAAAAAAAAAAAAAAAAAAAAAAAAAAGTCCTAAACTAGGATAGGACAGAGAGGAATGCAGAGAACGTCAAGAACTTCCACCATTGCACCTAGCCCTATCCAATGGGAAGAGGATAGGTGCAGAAGATTAAGTCATCGAGTGTTCATTCAATGGGAAGAGAATGAACGAAGAGGATATTTCATTGGATTGGTAGCGGGCGCGGTGGCTCAGTGGTAGAGCGTTCACCTCCGGTGCTTGGGGTCCCTGGTTCGATCCCCGCTCGCGCCGTATGGACTTTGTGGTGGACAAACCCCGTGATCGTCGGTTTTCTCGGTGTTCTCCCGTTTTCCTCCCACTTTCTTCATTTCACTCATCTCTCATCATCACCGTCTCCTTTAGCCTAACCGATATAACCGTGGGACGTAAAACTTAAAGATTTCATTTCATTTTATATATATTCATTTTAATATTTATCTTTTATTTTTCAATTAATTGCAACGAAAGTGATAAGTGTTTTATAAGTTGAAGTTTATTCATTATTTGAAGTGTTTTCTCATTTTATTCATATTATGTTGCAATATTCTGGTGTATGTGTTAAATATCCATTTTGCAATTATTAGTTGAGTGAATTTGCATTTGAACTATTATTATTATGACTATAACAAGCAAGTATGCATACCTATCTATATACATTTATTCATGTATCATATAATTCTGGACTGAATAAACATTTTAAATTAGTGAGTGCAGTGTTAACCCAAGTGCTTGTGCAAACTATGACTTAGCCAGTGCATAACTTACAGTGTGTCCCCGTTATACGCAAGTATAAACGATAAGTGTTGCCAGGGTTCTTAAGGTAAACGCACCTCATCAGAACTATACCTATCGGCTGTTCGGGGGCTATTTGTAATAAACTTATCTGTGCATTATTTTTGGTGTGCCCAGCTCAGACAATTTAATCATTTCATTTTAAAGGCTGCTACTTTCCCAGACCGCGAAAACTATGGATTTGATACTAATATCAGTCATTCTGGGCTACTTTCACATGCCTCGGTATCCCCCCCCCCCCCCACTGACCCCGGCCCGCATACAATGGTAGCTGGATTTATAAGTCGTCGCTAACGGAAGTGTCACCATTGATCTCAGCGACTGCGAAAACTATGGGTTTGACACGAATATCGGTCATTTTGGATTACTCTTACATGTCTCGGTATACACCCCACCTCTCGGTGACCCCCAGCACGCACCCGAATACGGTGAATTTGGAAGTTAATGCGATGGGAGTTTCACCATTGATCTCAGCGACCGCGAAAACTATGAATTCGACACTAATATCGGTCATTTTCTACTACTCCTACATGTCCCGGCAAACGCCCCTCTGGTTTGAATTTTGACACAAACGTTTCACTCTAGTCTGGGACCTGGACCAAGGTATCCGCGACCAAAATTTCGTAACTCTCGGTCAACTTCTCTGATCCCCAGGTCAGTCCCGATAAACGCCCCCCCCCTTCCTGAGACACCCCTAGTCAGAAATTTGAAAAAAGCGCTTCATCTTGATCTGGGGCTTCGACCAAGGCACCCCTGACCAAAATTTGGTAACTCTCGGTCCACTCGTCTGGTCCCCAGGCCGGACACAGACAAACAAACTCTTTATTTTATTTATATTAGATAAGAAAGATTCCTCTTCTGCGGGGACGATCGCCTCGATCGTCCCCCCCCCCCGCGGATTCGCCACTGATCCTCAAGTGAATCATTGAAAGTGTCAAATAGCTATATGAGTGAAGATGCATACGTAGTTATTTAAATGTTAATTGTTTTTTCTGAGGGGCAAATGTTTATGGTATGCTTTTGGTAGGTTGGCAGTAAGCTTACAAAACGCAGCAATGTCCTAACTGTAAACGCCAACGACTGGCTGGTTTATATACTCAAGTTATTATGTAGATGAGTTAGGGCTAAATTGTAAGGTGGTCGTAACAACGAAATAATTTTGGATTTATACACTGTTCATATTATAATTATTTTCCATTTTAACAATTAACATTTAGCTCCCCTAAAATTTACAACCAAACCCCTGATCCAATCCTAGCTATAGGGCCAAAAAGAAGATAGCTGCCCCGACAACCAAAAACCCAGCAACTACAGTATACTGGATACTGGAAACAGGTAATTATTTAAAACGTGCTAGTATGGATCTATCTTGTTTATTGCGTCCTTAAGAGATTCCTACATATATATTACGTAATTAAAAGGTTGCAAGGAATAAGGTAGATCTACACTACCACTTTTTAAATAGTATTAAAAATGCGTTAATTACTTCCTTATTGTTCCTCCAAGCCTTCGGCTCGTCTGCAAATTATCCACAGGCTAGCGACATCTCTTGGTGTCGGTAGGAAGCAGTGAAGTTAGCGACAACTATAGGTTAGCCTGACTGTGAAGTATTGGGAATTAGCATGATTGCCAGGTGTCTTGCGCTTTTCTTTCTGTCTTTGAGTTTGACGACCCACGGTAATGCATCGAAGTTATAGAAGACGGTGATGATGAAATGAATAATAATGGTTGAATTGCAAAGTGAGAAGAAACACAAGAACCCCTACAAAATTCACGCACACGAGTCTGGCGTTTATAATAAGAATTAAAAATAACTACTTATTTTCGCCCAAATGTTTACTCTCGTAACTCTAAAATGGTTAGAAATCTGTATTTTAGCGTTACTCGTAGACTGAAATGTTTATGACTTATAATAATAATAGGTATATAGGAAAAATGTATCCCTTCGTTACATTACATAGATGTGACACAATTTTGAATTTGCTCACCTGCCTCTGCATCGGCTTTGATGTTAATGAAATCCTGATCTTCTTCGTCACTTTCAATCGGAGGTTGTGGGAAGCTTAATTGTTCTACACTCGGTAACCTTCTCACCACTGTCACTTCCTGAGACTTCACTGGTTCCTCACTGTTTAACTTATTGTCAGACGATGATTGACTTTCGCTCTTATTACAGTTACTATTTTGCACAGGTTTCTTTTCCTTTATTACGGACACTGACTCCTCGCTCGGCAACGGAATATCTTCCGTTGAAGCGCTTCGACTATTTGATTCAACACTACAACCCGATTCTTTAGATTTTGTCCCTGCTTCTGGTTCTTTGGATTTTGTTTCTACCCTTGATACTTTTGCAACCGTTGAACTGCTGTCTTCTTCACTATTTTTTCTAGCTTTCTTGGAAATCTCCACATTCTTTCCAAGTTTTTTGACATTGTCATCGTCTGATAAGTCTTTTTTAGTTTTCTTGGCACTACTGTCACTTGATTTTATGCTTGCATCCGACGACTTCCTTTTCTTTTCTTTCTTCACTGGTTCACTGTCAGCTTCACCAGTTGATGATTTCCTCTTCTTCTCGCTTTTGGATTTTTTCAAATCTATAATAATAATAATAATAATAATAATAATAATAATAATAATAATAATAATAATAATAATAATAATAATAATAATAATAATAATAATAATAATAAGAAGAAGAAGAAGAAGAAGAAGAAGAAGAAGAAGATGATGATGATCAAGAAGACGAATACGAAATATCAATATCAAAGTTATTATGCAATACTGAAACCTAAATTTAGAGACCAGCGAATTAATATTAATTGAATGTAGTTCAACAGGAAATTCAACTCAATTCACATGCTTACACTCAACTTATCACTATTACTTACACTAAACTTATCACTATCAGAAATATCACTTATATACACATACCATCACGATGTTGTTGACTTATCTCACTTGAAGCATTTGATAACGTAACAATAATTCTCTCGACTCTACTCGATATAAGATACTAAGTGTGTGTATGTGCATTTATATATATAGCTTTAGCTTTCAGGGGTCAGTAAGCTTACACAAGTTATGTTAAATATAAAATAAAATTTATCTTTTTTCTAACCTGTATATAGATAGAAAATGAAATGAAATCTTTAAGTTTTACGTCCCACGGTTATGCCGGTTAGGCTAAAGGAGACGGTGATTATGAGAGATGAGTGAAATGGTGGAATGAAGAAAGTGGGAGGAAACGGGAGAATCCCGAGAAAACCCACGAGCACGGTGTTTCGTATATAGATAGAGTTTTATATTTAATAAAGTAGAACATTTTTTCCTTAATGGTGATTTTAACCACACTATAATTATTTATACTGAGCAACATCCATGTTTTCTTCACGCACGCCTACAATGTTGCCATATCTTAATTGGTAAAAGAAAAAGAAATTGTGTCTAAAGTTTGCTACTGAAAGTTCTTTCTTGCGGATATTTCGGTGATCGTATTTCATCAGAAAGAAACAAACACCAAATATATATATATATATATATATATATATATATATATATATATATATATATATATATATATATATATATATATATATATATACAGTGTCACTTCATAATTAGAAATACAGACGCCATTTCACGAAAAAGAAATACACATAAATATAATTTGGCATCGAGATATTGTCAAAAAAACTTTTGGTAACTATAAATTGAGATATGGGAATGTTACAGACGAAAGTATATGGAACTCGCTCAGTGTAAATAATTAGGGTATAAAACCGTTTTCATCTCAAAACCTTCGGTTATTTAGCTACGTGGCGCGTCCAAAAAGTAAGTTTCCATTAGGGCGGAAAATATAAAGACGAATAGTAATCTTAAAACATTTATTGCTACAGATACAGCATGGGTGTGACTATTTTTCAGCATATTCACCACCGGAATTCACACTTGTCAACACTGTGCGTTCAACTTCTACATTCCAATTCGTAAGTCAACCCTATAGGAATAGAACCAGGTATGATAACTGTCTGCAATTGTTGATCGCTATTAAAATGCTTATCGCACAGGAATTTCCTGAGATGTGAAAAGATAGTAAAATCACACGAGCAATATCCGAGCTATACGAAGAGTGATCAAACATAACCTAGTGGAACGACTCCAGAAGATCGTTCGTCACCCGCCGTATAATCTAGATCTTGCTTCGAATGATTTTCGTGTCTTCCAACATCTCAAGAAATTTCTGTGCGGTAAGCATTTTGATAGTGATAAACAATTGTAGCCCACACTGTCACACAGTGGTTCTACTCTTAAGTAGCTGACTTTCACGACATCGGAATGTTGATCCCATTGTATGACAAGTGTTTGAACTCCGGTGATAAATATGTTGAACAATAGTGTCACCCGTGCTTTATCTGTGACATTAAATGTTTCAAGATCATTTTATCTTCTTTGTGTTTACGCCTTCGGAAACTTAACTTTCTGGACGTACCTCGTACTTTAACTCAGTGGTGATGATCCATTAAACTTTTTCATACATCAAGTTCAGAAGATATAAATCAGGATAACATAAGAGAATATTCAATAAACATTATGGGAACAGCCAGAAGTTTACCGGACTTCTGTATACGAAATATTGCACAGAGAAATACAAATTACGCTATTCAATTTCATTTTTAATAATAAAATAAGCCAATGTCGAACTCACTTAAACGCCTATATTAACTTTTCCGTTGATTCGTGGACTCCATTACCGGTATCATTCCTGTCCGTACAAGAACCATGCTTATCATTCGTTAACACCAAACCCTACCTTGAATTTATTCTAAATGAGCCCACTTGGAAGTTCAATGGATTTAAGTGTAATCCCAAAATGTATGGCCTTCTGTTGCTTCTTTTGTTACAAAATTTAGGGGTGAATGACAAATTTATCTTAAATCTACGCCCGTAAACAACAGAAATTACTCCCTGTTGTTGTTCAAAATTAACTGTTTAATTTTACTTTAAAAAAACTCTCTTTTTTTCTTTCTTCTATAACATTCTATAAATCATTTTTAATAAATTAATTATGTAAGATTTAACCACTGTTCCTCGAAATTGGTGCTTAAGTACCTACGTTGTTAAATCATCATCTTTCCTGTTTTAAAGTCATGGTAGGAAGAGAACCAACTCTAACTTCAGAGTTCTTGCTTATGACCTTCTACGCAAATGCACACTAGATAATTAATTGATGAGAATGCTATAATTTTACGAAGGGATGTTTGATTTAATCCTCCAATTGAGACAATTACAATGCATCCTATCAGTTCAATAAGTAACTTCATGTTTACTTGTGCTATTGGTGGATTTATGATTGATAACAACTGATGCATTTTCGAGGGTGATTAATGCAACGAAAAAAGATCATCAAGCTTTCCAAAATTCGAATGAAGTCTACTTACTATTCATTTGAAATACTAAGCAATCAAAACAAACTCCCCTTCTCCCCACCTCTTTGCAATTGCCTACGGAAAAACAAATCACTAACAGGGAGGGAAACATCTTTTAAGATACAGTACGTGTACAATCTAAATTTTCAATCCAATTCGCTTCCACCTGATGGAAAGAAGAAATTGCTGTTTCTTTTAGCCATTATCAAACCCCACTACCAAACAATACAATTTTAAACTTTTGTCTTTAGAAGAAGTATTGGCTATTATTTATGTACGAAAGCATTCACTTGTTTTCGCCGTATTTTTTAACTGAATTTCTAAAATTAAGAACTTATTCGTTATAAAGTTAATTTCCATAATTCTTTCATTTCGGTGTTGGAAGCGGTTGTGAATCACACTAAAACCAATTCTGTTGAAATTCTAATTTTTGTCTTTTCAAGAACCTCTGTTTAAAAGAGGGTCAAAGAAACACACATCTTTATCATTTCAACTTCCGCCGTTCTCATATTAGTACCCTCATACTTCTCCCATACAGGCAGTATTTGCTTTTGGATTACATATTAATATGTATGAATACAGTAAGTACCCATTCAAATCTCAAGCCTGTCATCATTTGCATCCACTCTCAATATCTTTCAAAACCTCATTACAAAGAAAATAACAACTGTTAATTTAAATATATATATATAAAGCGTGTTACTTATCTCACTAATGCAGATAAATGAAATAAAGTATTTTAAAATATGTAGAGCTATTATGAGAGTTCTAATTACTTCTTTAGATATATTTACATACATTTTATACAGGGTGTCCGAGAAGTCCTTCTCTGATTACAGAAATTGATAACTTAGGCTAGAAATAAGATAGAAATATGAAACTGGTGTTGAATTGTTTACAAACTATAAAAGTTTTTGTCTGTGTTAGGTTTGTTCTGTTTTGCCAAGTCTAATTTTTTTGTTTTAGGTTTGTAGTACGTAAGTAAGAAGCCCAAGAAGCCATGCCAACCAACCAGGAGAAGGCACAATGTGTCCTGTGGTACCATGAGACACGATCACCAACCACGGTGCAGAGACAGTTCCAGACAACATTTGGGAGGACTCCACCTGATGTCAAGAGCATTAAAGCCTGGTATGAGAAGTTCAAGAACACAGGGTCGGTTGCTGACCTTCCGAGGTCTGGTCGACCAAGAACCTCAGCAGACACGGTAGAGGCTGTGTGGCAGTCTTTTCTGAGAAGTCCTAAGAAATCGGTGCGCAGGGCCTCACGTGAATTACAGATGCCAAATAGCTCTATCCATGACATTTTACACAAACGTTTATTGTTTCGTGCTTAGAAAGTGCAACTCGTTCAGGCCTTGTTGCCCGACGACGGTACACGTCGATATGACTTTGCGGTCGAAATGCTATCACGTATTGAGGACGATAATGGTTATCTCAGACGAATTGCCTTTTCCGACGAAGCGACATTCTTTGTCAGTGGAGTAGTGAATCGCCATAATGTACACATTTGGGGTTCAGAACCCCCCATGGAGGTCAGGGAGTTCACCAGAGGCAGTCCAAAGGTGAATGTTTGGTGCGCGTTATTGCACGATCGAATTATCGGGCCATTCTTCTTCGCTGAGGATACCATCACATCTGCAGTGTACCTGGATATGTTGCAGCTATATGCTGTTCCTCAGCTGCTTCAGTATCGTCCCGATGTCGTTTTTCAGCAAGACGGTGCACCACCTCATTGGGGTTTGGACGTCCGTGCCTATCTCGATAGGACATTTCCCGGGCGATGGATTGGTCGTGATGGACCAACAGCTTGGCCTCCACGCTCTCCTGACATAACCCCATTAGACTTCTTTTTATGGGGTTATGTCAAGGATGAGGTCTACCGAACACGTGTACCAGATCTTGAAACCCTGCAGCAACGAATAACCACAGTCGTTGCATCGATCCCTCCAGTGATGTTGGCTAATGTGTGGATGGAAATTGAATATCGCCTAGATGTGCTACGTGCTACCAAGGGTGCTCATGTGGAAGTGTACTGATGTGACCAAAACTTTTATAGTTTGTAAACAATTCAACACCAGTTTCATATTTCTATCTTATTTCTAGCCTGAGTTATCAATTTCTGTAATTAGGGAAGGACTTCTCGGACACCCTGTATTTCCCGTGTCGGGGTTGATGTTGGAATGAGGAACACCAAAATTTCGTTAAAAAAATGTTTTGATCTATCAGCTGAAATGAACCATGAGTTGCACGACATCAAGAAAAGGAAATATGGCATGAAGATTTATTTTTAAAATATTTTTATCTAAAAAGATTCCTCGTGTACGTACCTACACTACCAACAGTTACTTCCTGCAATTTCTGCAATACTTGATGCAACCACGAAGTAAATTTTTCTGTGTTTGATCCAAGAAATAGTTGTAGATCGTCATCCATCTGAGCCTTGGTTTTCTTGTTAGCAACCATAACCATGATATAATCGGGCAATTCTTCATCTAAACGGGGGAAATCATACAAAAGGAAACACATTAATCAAATAACAAAAGCACATATGCAATCAAATACAATTCCACAAAATTCTTTTATAACTTCTTATAAAAAAAAGAACTGGTAATAATCTTTAAATATTTTATTATGTAACAATGTATTACATATAGTGATGTGAGGAGGAAAATTTTCCGCTATATTTTTCCGGAAAATTTTCCGTTCTAAAAAAATGTCAGTAATCAAGTAACAATTCCTCAGCAATCATAAAATTGTTTGAATTCATGTACAGAAATGTAAAAAAGTGAAAGATCGTTTAAAGAATCTGAAAATTTTCATGGCTCAGACAATTTTCAGTAGCATGTGAAACAAGTTAAACAATTTTTCATGAATCGAAATATTTTCTGTCTTATATGGAAAAATTAAAGAACTTTTTATGAGTCGGAAAATTTTCATCATTTAGAAGCAAAAAGTGAAACAACTTTTTGTGAATCGGAAAGGTTTATTGCTCTGTAGAAACAAGTGAAAGGAATTTTCATAGATCGAAAAATTTTCATCACTATGTGGAAAAGTGATGAAGTGTGAAGTGGAAAAAACTTTTCATAAGCTGGACAATTTTGGATATTATGTATAGTGATGTTAAATGGAAAATTTTCCATTATATTTAACTGCACATTCAGCTACAAAATTGAATTTCTGTAGAGGAAAGTTAGTTAGCAACAAATTATAATTTTCCAATTAGCTTTCGGGAACCGGAAAATTTTCTAATATTTCAAGCTGGGAAGTAAACTTTTACACAGTGTTTCTCTCTCTCTCTTCATCTGCGAGCTCCTTCGTTGCTAAGCAGTTAGCATACGCGCCTTTGGCATGGAAGACCTGGCTTCGATTTCCAGCAGGAGCTCATGTAGTTCGGATTTCACGTTAATGAGTTGGTCCCGTCTTATATAGTCTCGCTGCTGAAAGGAACGTTAAACTCAAAAGCAACTCAATTCAACTCCTCTCTCTCTCTCTCTCTCTCTCTCTCGCTCGCTCGCTCTCGCTGTGTGTGTGTATGCAAAGTGCAGAGAACATGAGTTCGTAGAGTACAAATATCCAATTCCATTATTTAAAATTTCAATTATTAAAAGTCATGAATATTTTCCGATTCATAAAAACATACTCCACTTATTCCTACATCGTTGTTTAGCCGTAGAATTTATTGGTAATAAGTATTGTCTTACAAAGTTTCATGAAATGAAAATCTAACGATTCTTCATTTCAAGAATGTTTCAAAAACTTCAATGCGTTCTTCCCTCAGAATCCACCTTTGATCTTACAATATTAGATTTTGTCAGTTTAATACGCATAAGACGGTTTTCTCATAGCTTTACTACTTTTATAGATTTATATTCTGCAACATTTATAAATAAGTAGATATAATAGAGAGAGAGAGAGAGACTATGTAAATTTTTACTTCACAACTTGAAATATTAGAAAATTTTCTGGTTCCCGAAATCTAATTGGAAAATTATAATTTGTTGCTGCCTAATTTTCCTCTACAGGAATTGTATATCTTAATGCGCAGTTAAATATAGTGGAAAATTTTCCACCTAACATCACTATACATAATATCCAAAACTGTCCGGATTATGAAAAGTGTTTTCACTTGTTTCTACAACGTGATGAAAATTTTCCGATTCATAAAAATTCCTTACATTTGTTTCTACAGAGCAATAAAACTTTCCGATTCACAAAAAGTTGTTTGTTTTTTTTTTTTTTTTTTTGCTTCAAAATGATGAAAATTTTCCGACTCATAAAAAAGTTCTTCAATTTTTCCATATAAGACACAAAATATTTCGATTTATGAAACATTGTTTCACTTGTTCCTACATAGTACTGAAAATTGTCTGAGCCATGAAAATTTTCAGATTCTTTAAATGATCTTTCAATTTTTTCTATACACTTCTATACACAAATTTAATCAATTTTATGAATACTGAGGAACTGTTACTTGATCACTGATATTTAAGAACGGAAAATTTTCCTGAAAAATATAGAAGAAAATTTTCCACCTCACATCGCGGCTGAACAACGATGTAGGAATATGTGGAGTATGTTTTTATGTATCGGAAAATTTTCCGTTTCAAAATTTTCCGGAAAAGTTTCATCACTGTACAAAACACAATTCTTCGATTGAAGAAAATTTTCAGATTCTTTAAACAATCTTTCACTTTTTAACATTTCTATACATGAATTTAATCAATTTATGAATACTGAGGAATTGTTACTTGATCACTGATATTAGTTAAGAACGGAAAATTTTCCGGAAAAGTATAGAAGAAAATTTTCCACCTCACATCACGGCTATACAACGATGTAGAAATAAGTGGAGTATGTTTTTATGAATCGGAAAATTTTCCGTTTCAAAATTTTCCGGAAAAGTTTCATCACTGTACAAAACACAATTCTTCGATTGAAGAAAATTTTCAGATTCTTTAAACAATCTTTCACTTTTTAACATTTCTATACATGAATTTAATCAATTTATGAATACTGAGGAATTGTTACTTGATCACTGATATTAGTTAAGAACGGAAAATTTTCCGGAAAAGTATAGAAGAAAATTTTCCACCTCACATCACGGCTATACAACGATGTAGAAATAAGTGGAGTATGTTTTTATGAATCGGAAAATTTTCCGGAAAATTTTCATCACTGATTACATAAGCTCTCTCATGGCTAAGTGATTAGCGTGTTCGAATTCAGTAAGTTTGGTTCAGTTTAGATATGGCAATATCGTACAAGTTACACAGCTTAAACCTATAGACCAAAGACAATACTGAAATTATTTAACGTTTAAATCACTTAGGCACGTCACTTTCAAGTCATTTATGTTCAGTTTTTTTTTTTTTTTTTTAAATTTTCCTTATTATTAAAGCATTTGTCTTTAGCAATACAAGAACATCCATTTTTTTTAAATAGTACCTATTTAATAACACATATTTTTAATCTTCTAACTAGATTATGCACCAATTGTGACACGCTTTTTAAGAGAGAGAGAAAGAGACATTTACGATCATGAAAGCCTTATATTTATAATTCAGTTTTATTAATTTCGGTAACGTTGAAAACTGTTTTCTCCTACGGAGCAATATTGAAGGATGGATCCTTGGTGTAAGCTAAAGAATTTACAGTAAAACAAACGAAAACTTCTCACCTGCACAAATCAGAGTAGTGCTGAATTATAAACATTGTTAATTTCAAATATGAAATTGTTTGGATTTTCCTTTGTTATGACTATTGCCAGATCTTGTTTATAAACAAACAGTTTTCATAATGTGGCATATGGATAAATAAAAAAAAAAATTAAAAAAAAAACAACATCAATTTCACGAAAGTTCTATTGTACTTTAATAAACATTATTAGGTTACGAACAAGGTATGGTAATACTAGTAACAAAAGAAAACTAACCAGCGAATACATATCTGACGTAACAATGTTTACAACTTAATAAGGATATGTTATTCTAATTAGCAGGTAAACCATTATTTCACTGCACTTCTTGAACCATCAGTACGGGCTTCACGGAAGTTAGGAAATCAATGTACTGAAGTATAAAATAAAGACAACTTTTAAGTCTTTCACATTCTGTAACAGTGTTAATTGTGTACAACTTTTTACATGTTTTCATCCACACAGGATAAATTCGATTTATTTTCAAAGATATACAAAAGAAGAAGAAACAACTTACCAACATATGCCCCCAATTCCATTAATTTCGCCTTTATGGCTGACTGTAAGTAAAATTAAAACAAAAAATAAAATCATTTCAGTGCACAGTTAAGATCAAATGTGTATATATTAATAACAGTACAATATATTATTATTAACAGTATTAATGACAGTATAATTATGTTTCTACTGCCCAGTTTCCACCTACTTTTCCAGTGTTAAGTATTTCCCTTCCTTTTTCACAAGTTATCTTTTAATATTATCATTATTTTAATATTCCTCAATTTTAAATATATTAGTTGTTTCGCCCAAGCCTCCAGCTACACTAGTTTCTTCTTCACCTCATCTCAAGGTAATTAGTTATATATCGCAGATTTAATAATCTAACTTGCTTAAATCCTAATAGTGTCCTTTATGTATTCCCATGTGAATCTATGGGTTTCGTACAATCCCCCATGATATAGATCTTGATGATGAACCAAAATATTCTTTCTATTAAAATAAATAGTAGTGAAAAAAAAGGAATGGAAAATAGATTAGATTGCCGTGACAATATACTCAGGATTTTTACAGGTTTTGAGCAAAAAAAAAAAAAAAAAAAAAAAAATCCTCTGACTCCATAACTCTCCAGAGAAATTTCTGTGAAATTGGGCTCCTCCTCTCCCTACAGCCGACCGTTTCTCAGAGTAATTTTCCTTTGGTATGATTACTGATTACTATTGTTATACATATTCAACGTAACTGTTATACATATTCATTATATATTCCCTATTAATTAAATTCAATGCGGATTTACACGGAATCGATCAACTATCGACCAAATATTTACCATTCGCCACATACTCGAAAAAAAGTGGGAATACAATACCCCGGTACATCAACTATTTATTGATTTTAGAAAGGCGTACGACTCGGTTAGGAGAGAAACATTATACAACGTTCTTACAGACTTGGAATACCGAGAAAGCTAATTAGATTAATTAAGATATGTTTAAATGAATCCCAAAGTAAAGTCCGGGTAGGAAAATTTTTGTCCATGAGCTTTCACGTCGAAAATGGCCTGAAACAAGGAGATACATTGTCGCCATTATTATTTAACTTCGTTCTGGAATACGCTATAAGGAAAATCAAAGATAGCAACCAGGGCCTACAGTTGAACGGTATTCACCAGGTAATGGCATATGCTGATGATGTAAATTTAATAGGTGATGATAAATGAACAATAGAAAGAAATGCAGAGATCTTATTAAACGCTTGCTGGGTTTAGAAGTAAATGCAGAGAAAACTAAATATATGGAAGTGCGTCGGGACCGGAATACAACAAATTATGGATGCGTTAAAATATTAAATAATACTTTTGATAAAGTGGATAGTTTCAAATATCTAGGATCAATATTAACAGAGGAAAATCATATTCACGAAGAAATTAAATGTCGAATAAAAGCAGGGAATTAGTGTTACTATTCGGTTCAAAATCTCTTGTCGTCGCGAATTCTGTCGAGGAATTTGAAGCTTAAAATATACAAAACGATAATCATGCCTGTTGTTTTGTATGGCTGCGAAACATGGTCACTTACTCTGAGGGAAGAACATAGACTGAAAGTATTTGAGAACAAGATCCTGAGACGAATATTCGGACCCAAGAGGAACGGGAATGGGGAATGGCGGAAACTTCATAACAAGGAACTATATAATTTATATGGTTTACCCAACATTGTTAGGGTCGTCAAGTCTAGGAGGCTTAGGTGGGCGGGTCATGTAGCTAGAATGGAAGAAAGTAGAAACGCTTTCAAAGTCTTGACTGGAAGACCAATCGGAAAACGACCATTAGGAAGACCTAGGCGCAGATGGGAGGACAATATTAAAATGGATCTCGCAGAGATTGGAATACAAAGTAGAAACTGGATGCAGTTAGCTAAGGATAGAAGTCAGTGGAGAGCTTTTGTGAACGCGGCATTGAACCTCCGGGTTCCATAGGCCTTAGAGTTAGTTAGTTAGTTATTAATTAAATTTTGATTATAATAAGGACGGCAACAAATATCACAATACCATAACATTGCAAGAAAGAATAAATGTTTAACACAATTGTGTTCGGTATGTTGACGAAGTTTTAATTAGCAACATTGCTTTCAATACAGTAAAGCTTTTTTTCCTTCTTCACCTTTTTAATCTCTTCACACTATTTTTCCCCATTCTCTTAAGTACAAATTTACTTTTTTCTTCTAATTCCTTGACCCTTGCATCCAAAGTTCCTTTACCCAGATTTCTTCTGTTCCTGTTCATTCCTTTCGACCTTTCTTTGGTCCGGATATTCCTGATAACATTTCCGTGCATTTGAAATATAACCCAGCATCTTCTTTGAGATCTCAATATTGTGAACTTCATTTGCTTCTAAGATACTGTCGTACACTTGACGCTGTGCCACAACTATTTTTTCCAGCATGTTCTCTACTAACATAGACTTAATTATCGAAAAACATCTTCGACAGTTGCGCTGCCGTGAAAAAAAAAAAAAAAAGAAAAGAAAAAGAAAAAGAAAAAGAAAAAGAAAAAAAATTAAGCACATTTTTACAACATGCCACAACTTTTTGAAATCCTCCTTGTCCAAGAGAAAGTTCCTGAAGGAAATATCCAGTCCTTCTTTACCGTAACACTGAAAGATTTCCTCAAGCTGCTTTATCTCCAGATTACAGAATAAGTACTGCTTCTTGGCATTTTCAGCTACTACATAAAGTATGTTGGCATTGTGGATCTCTCGGAGGAGTAGGGAAAAATCTCTTGTCCAGTCACAGGGTATCTCTGGATATGTCACGACTCAATGATGACAAGCTCCTATGGCCCTGTGTTTTAGAGGACTTCTTTCTTACAGTTCTCTTATCACTGAGCATAACACACTACGACACTCACGTGGAAATTCAAGTTTCACCTTCTCCTTCACTGTCAACGGCTGGAAGAGACGATTTGCTGCAAATCCTATATCAATATTCTTGCTTGTTATCAGGTTTTCCGGGAGCTGGTATCAACACAATGAAATGATATGCTCTCACTTTTCATTACATCTGATTTCACACAGCAGATCATAAGATCTCTCAGAACCTGATGAATAAAGGAGACATTAGCTTTCGTGTTTGGAATTTTTGGAAAGAAGGCTCTTCGGAAAGCAGCTTACAAAAAGTCAGCTTACTCTTTACAAATGGATTAGATCACTAGCAGCCTTTCTCAATGATGTAACTGTATTCAATTTTGGTAGCTTTGCTTCACTTATGAACTTCCACATGTGGTCCCAAATTTGAAGTGCTCTGTGAAGACTAGCCACATTTTCTATCCATCTCACACTACAAAATTTGTGGCATACTTGTACATAAAGAAAAACAGCAAATATTTCGCTGATATGAATCGTATTTCTTACCATCAGCAGAAACTTAAAAAAAAAAAAAAAAAAATTAAAAAAATATACACGTGTATACTTCTTTATATACTATCTAAAAGAAAGCAATATATATACAGAAAGAATAGAACAGACACAGAAGGGCTCACAATCCCAACTACAGAGCTTAAAAGAACGAAGGAAATCCAGTAAGCGCAATCTTTACAAGAAAGAGCAATTTCATTACATGCGATCGCTGGTATCAGCTTAAAAGAACGAAGGAAATCCAGTAAGCGCAATCTTTACAAGAAAGAGCAATTTCATTACATGCGATCGCTGGTATCAACAGAGAATCCAAATATGGAAATGTATATTTTTCTGAAGAAAACTTCTTATCAGATGCATTTCTATGAGTGAAAGAAAATCCTGCAATAATCAAGCAACAAGTATTTTTCTAGATCTTTTTCCACTTTTTTCCCCCAAAATAGTTGCTCAATTTTCCTGACTTTTCTATGATCCAGAACCCATTTCCCTGTCCACCCCCCCCCCCCAAAAAAAAAAAGTATTGACTTTCCAGGTTGTAGGAACCTTGATAATGTTTGCGGATATGTGTGTGTTAATAGAAATATCTATCGATGTTAGTTTCTTGCTTAGTATTATTCTTTTTGATATATACATATGTATTGTATATATACAGAGTGAACTATTTATCTTGATACGCCTTTGTAACTTTGAAACTAGTGGACAAAAACAGCTGAAATTTTGTACCATGCAAATTTTGGCAAGGGAACATTGTTTGGCATACTCTGCAATTGTCAACCCAATCTAAAGTTGTATTTCTGGAAATAGCACTACGTCAGTTTATTTCATATTTTAAACCTACATGTAAAATGAAAGTATACAATGTTACAATGTCATACATGTCACGCAGTCTTGCAAACTTAGGACGCAACAGTGTCACAAACATCGAAAAACAACCAAAATTTGGAGGGTTTTACAACAGTAATAACTCAAGTGAGATGGATGGGGTAATTCACATCCAAAGTACCTGAACATCGAATATTATGGTTATTTTCAAACAAGTAGAAACAAAATTACAACGAACTGACAATTTGACTTTTTTCAAAGGACTTTATTTCGAAAAAGTTTTTAGATAAGTATTACATCAAATTGTATGCAGGGTTTCTAATAAATATAAAGATCATAATGCCGTTTACAGCAATTTGATATCTCAAACCATTAAGGAGATATGATAAAAATGACAAAATTTGATATCTTCACGTTTGTGGGATGTGTGAAATTAAGGTTGATCACCACCCGGAAGTCAATACATATTTTAGCTCATTCCCTTAACTACTGCGCAATGAAACGTTATTACCTGACCAGCGAATGAGTGCGGGCGGCCAGTTTTGGATCTAAAATGCAAGCAGCAGTGTTTCTAACCGGATTAGTTGTAATTAGTCTATCACAGTTCTTTTTGTTCTGTTCGTAATAAACCACTTCACGCATATAAACTTGATAAGGTGATTGTATGAACTCAATAAAGAGCATTTATCAATATGTAAGTATACGCAAGTCATTACACATTTTACTTCAATAATAAATATAATTTAAATGTTGTTATATCAATCTTTCGTAGACTCGTCGTAACCTGGAAAAATTCTGATAAATTCTACATGAAACTAAGACGGGAATTAGGAACATATTTTGTACATAAATTTACAAAACGAGACGACAAAATTTTGATTCATGACGAGACTTTTACAAACATTTACGACACGAGACGAGGAAACCTGAATTCTCATCTCATTTCGAGGGCAACGCTATGAGCAAGAGAGTTAGAAATCAAATATGCACGATCATGCTTCCTTTAAGCTGCACTAAGCTGCAAATATACCCAATGTTGCATTGGGGGCGGAGGGTGAGCGATTAAAGTGGGGCGCCTGATAATTGAAGGTTTCTTATAACTCCAGTGAAATCCAGAAAAAAATCTCTGAATTACGTAAAAAAAAAAAATACATTTTCAAGGTAACTCTTACAGCCATTGCGTTATTATAAGATTAGTGCTACTTTTGAAACTGATTCGAGTGAATATGTATTTGAATAACGAAACCACTCTCATAAGTTATTTCAAAATATCAAATTTGAGAAGAACGGAGTTTCTTACACTGTTATTATCTCATTGCTCATGATACCAGTGATGAAATAATCGGCTGGAATTAATGCGGCCGCTTCTTACATCAATTCATGAATAAGATGGGTCCCAATATTAGGTACCTAAGTTCAGTATTAACAAAACAAAACAAAAAAAAAAAAAAAAAAAAAAAGCCACCCAACCTCTTGCAACCATGTGTAGCACATTTTCATACTTACACTTAAAATAAAAATACAACTGAATAAAGACGATTGCCTTTGTCTTTGAATTGCATATATAAATAACAATATAGGGCTTTTCAGATAGAAGATGGGGAGGGGCAGGTTTTATTAAACAAGACCGTACATCTGATATGTTTTAACTATAGGCAACTTGTACTTACAGGCTAAACTCAGTTCTCTGAAGCATTATTATATACTACATGCACAAAGATACCACTAGGGTCCCAAGTTTCAAATTTATATTGTGTGTGAAAGCAGTTAGTAGATTTAATTCTTTGTCACATGATATCTAGAACCTGAGAGAAATTCAGGGGAGTCCCGGAGAAATTTCTTTCCTAATAAATAAAAGTTGTGAATTTATTATTTACTGAAGCAATACCCATACGCTGATGTTTTATCAGTACTTTTATTCGAACTCTACCAAGGGCTGGATTTCTATAATGATCCTAAAAGAAGGATGTACTGAATCAAATTTTACAAATCAATCCCGAAAGGCAAGCTATCCAATCCCATAAATCTTTAAAAAATGTAGGAAAAATTTCTTCACCTCCTTTTCCCTCAAAGTATTCACTTTTCTTTATTTAAAAAAAGAAAATCTTTATTTTAACGCTCATGATTATGTTGTTTATGTTAGAGGACACAGGTGATTAATGAAAGTGAAGGATTGTAAAATTAAATTTTGGTCTCTCACTGGGAATCAAACCCAGAACCACGTACAGTAAAAGCACATGCACTAGCCAATAAAGCAACGGAGAGGACTTTCACAGTTCTCTAGTGGAAACATCGGAATTCTTTCCTGGCCGAAACTCGAGAAAATAATTCATTGATCAACCGATAAACTTACACTTAAAACAAACATAAGCATCGTGAGCCTTAACCTTAACTTGACTTAAACTAGAATTACAAGGTATTGTGCAAGTCCCTATGCTATCAACTTTACATTAATCTTCTTGTCATTGACATCGTCATTCTTGTGTTTTGCAGGTTGCTCCTGTTTTATAATGAAATCAAATAATACGTAATCAAATTTTAAAAATCTGCTTAATACACAGTAGAAGCTCACTGAATTGTCAATTGTACTATGTTGATCTTAAATTGGTAATTTCCATTCATATATCACTATTCAAAATAGATCTGCATTACTGCAGGACTAGTTCACTACAACTACATAACTTATAGCTTTCTTTATTAAGCGTAAACAGATTAGGCTATGTATAACATCTAAACTGCAACTTTTTAAAACCGTTGGATACACTGCAGGGTGAAACTCTCCGCACCCCGGTTCCATCGCGATTGCCCTGGAACTAATGTAAACACAACAGCAGCGCCATCCCTCCAAAACCGTACTGCTATCGTGGTCAGGTAATACATATTATAAATATTGTACTATAAGATACTATAAGATAGAGTTGTGTTTCAGCTATAACACCGGACACTGATCCATTTGGTTGTGTTTTCTGATATCGAAAAAGGTAACAAAGAAAACAAAATACTAGATTCGTTTCACAATGAGCACACAAGATGGCAGCACTTGTTAGATCTTACTAGAAGTGCTCATTTTTATGAAATGTTTATTTGTATATGTAAAGTATGTTAAAGCAACAATCTTATTATGAAATTGATAAATTGTTTGACCGTTTCTCGTTTTATGTTCCACATATTCTTTAAATATTAATTAACATTTAAGGAAATAGATTTTGAGAAGAAACTTGCGCAGAACGCCATAATGCGTTGTTGCCAAATTTGTACGTTTACTGTGATAATCAAAATAAGAAAATTCCTGGATTCTAGCATTGCTGTTTGACAAGCGAAACTAAGCTATGAATTCCGATAAGGGTCGAAAATTAATTTCTCCAGTAAGTATCCATCCAAGCAGAATTCCATGATAATTTCCTTTATTATTTGGCATAAGTAAACACTCGATGCTATCTGGCAACGCCACACTATACAAGCAGCGTTTAACATAGCACCAAGAACACCTAGTGATCCACCTTAAAATAGCATATTTGTGGGAAACTTTTAAAACATTTTTTATTTACTTTGCTTCTATAACATAATAACAATACTTTTTGGTAAATGTAATTACAATAAGTTCTGGGAATTATATAATTTTAAGCAGTGTTGCAAACTTAAACAGTTTTCAACATATCTCCAGAATGGTTTCAGGTATCAAATTGCTGTAAACGTCATTGTGATATTCACACCTATTGAAAACCATCTATGTAATTGGATGAGTTACACATCTAAGCAGTTTTTTTTAAATAAAGACTTGAAAAAAGTCAAATTTTCAATCCCTTGTATCTGTGTTACTATTCATTCGAAATCCATTATATTTCATGGTCATAGTATTAGACACTAAGAAACTTGGAGTATGCATTGCTCCGTCCGTCCTACTTGCGTTATTACTACTGCAGAGGCCACCAATATATTTGGATGTTTGTCAAATTGTACCGTCCTTAGTTTGCAACATGGCATGACAAGTGTGGTATTGCATGTTTTCGTTTTACATGTAAACTTGAAATATGTATTAATCTGATGTATTGCCATTTGAAAATATACAACTTTAAGTTGATTTGGTAACACTGTTAACCTTGTGGTATCGCAGAGCATGCCAAACAATGTCCCCCTGTCGATATTTGCATGGTACAAATTTCAGCGTCTTTTGTCAATTAGTTTAAAAGTCAGATGGGCGTATCAAGATAAATGATCCACCTTGTATAAGCAATTTGTATGAAGAAAACTGATGCGGTATCTTATTATCTCCTAGTTATTAGAAGTTGGTATTTACCTAGTGCTATATGGACCATGTCCGAATATCGATGCAATACGAAGTTCTAGGCGATTACAGTTATATAATTTACATTGAAATGTGAGATAGGTAAAAGTACCTGTCTTTCTTCATGGCGTCAATAGTTCTCAATGTTTTAAGTTTAATGGTAAAACACTTTTGGCGTTAGTGCTGCGTTTGACCTTAGTCTAAAAAGGGTGATTACTGCTTAATTAAAAGCTCTAATTAGTTACATTTAACAATTTGTTTTAATGAATAAATAGAAATAATACAATTTTTACTTTCCAATTAAATCTTCACAATAATTTTACATCAGCAAATTGGATTTTACAGTTTAACATCCGATAGCGCACGCAGTGACATCTATTGGCGTGATAATTATTATTACAAATTAGCGTGATTCACGTACTGAGACGTTTGTCGTTTATTATTAGGATTTTGTAAAAACTTTTTATTTATTTATTTATTATCTTTTTACTAGTTTACGGAATCAACGTAAATGTGTTGCATCTATATTTACAAGTTCAACATGATGATCACGAAAATGTTGGTTAACCCATTTATATTTCGTCTTGTGTGCATATGCATGATACCTATTTCCGTAATGCGATCACTTTCTCTCTCTCTCTTTCTCTCTATTTTGTTAACCAGTATCAAAGAACAATATGATTCAATTGTAAAGCGCGTACAATTTCACAAGTATGCTATTTAGTACGACAAATGCAGATTTATGGGTTATTCGAGGCAATGACTCAAATTATCCTTATATTTTATAAGAATTCAATTGTAGTAACCATTGTTTTTCCTATACACAGGATAAAGTCTTAAATTTAATTACAAAAACATCTTTTAATATAATTTTTAAAGGAAAGTCGGATCCTTTGTCTCATATTGTTCAAATATGGACTTTGATAACAGGCACAACAGATTAACACATCTACAAGATTGAACGGCACTCCAGACTATGCCACGCATGGCCATACTATAACTGAGGAAAATGATGAAATGATCTCCGGTACTAAGAACACTATTGGTAGGAGGATGCCTTAGTAGCGACTACGTCACCTTGGCTCTAACAATATTTTAATGTCTATGCTTTACTGATTGCACCTCGTTTGTTTAAGCCTTCTCACGCTCCCCGCTGCTCGCAGCATACCTAGTACAGGTGAAACGTTGTCAAAGGAGTTCTAACAGTATTGGGATCACATTTGTAGTCTCTCTTTTTTGGCCTGAAACACTATCTGCACTACACGGTGATGCTTATTTCACAAACGTAAAATAAGTAACAAATAATTGAACACATTTTCAAAATTTAACACTCTACTGATCTTAATGAGAGGGTGGAATGATTTAAATCACCCGATTTTCTAAATAAAAATCGTTGATTTAAATCAAATTCTGCAATGAATTAATTTAGAGTAAAATAAGTGAAATCCCGTTTCTGTTCTGTTATTTCGATGATGGATGCTACTAAGTTATGATATCATAAGAAACAAGGATAAAATATGTAAACAGCTGGAATGTATATTTTACAGTAGTTGAATCGTAACCAGTTGGAGTTCAGAACGTCAACTTATGTCTTAGGCTTCAAAAATATTGACTAGCCTAAATCCTTAATTGCAACTGCAATATGTTTTGTAATTAATTCAAAACGTCTGTACAAAAAATGCATTATAAAATTTCTATTTTTTTCAACCAGTACATGTTAGGTACTGAGTACACAAATTTCTTTTAGAGTTCTTTCGTAGCTAAGCGGTTAGCGTACGCGCCTTTGGCGTTGGGGACCCGGGTTTGATTCCCGACGAGAGTTAATATACTTCGGATTCTACATTAATCAGTAAGTCCCGTCTCATACAGTCTCGCTGCTAAAAGAAACATTAAACTCAAAATCAACTCAACAAAGTTCTTTTAAGCTTCGGTGTTTAGCCACTTACTTTTGAATTCACTGCTACTATTATCTTGTTATACATGTTGTAGATAATTAACTGCCTAATTTTAAGAATATTCTGCTAGTACTATATGATGTAAAACATTTGATAAGATTATGCCTATAAATGAAACTAGTACCTTTTACTACAAAATGCCTCCTCACATTTGCTATTTTCTAACATTTGTGTTGTTCTGTTTACTAGATGCTATGATCGATTTATCATAAGCCTCTATTGTTAATTTTGAGAATTTTTCATTTTGCATAAATATAGATTTTCAGCACTAAACACAATCTTGCTTTTTGCAATATTGTAGCACACCACAAACAGACATAAAACAAGTTACTTCATATTCTACTTTTGATTGTGTTAGAACACAATCTAACACAGAGCGCAGAGCAATGATTCTGCTTTGTTCATTTGTTTAAACGAAAAGACCAACTTTGACGCCTTTTCTCTCCCTAAACGATTTCGCACTTTTGAATGGATCATTCCAAAAGTGGAAAAAAAAATCACTCTATTCCTGCCGATGAAGTAGAGGCTGTAAGAAGCTGAAGAATTGCCTGTAGCACGTTATTATTGATAAAATTCTTTTGTGAATTCCACCATTCAACTGCAGACACATTTTGTAATACTTCATTCAAAAACATGACACTTGAAAATGGTTTGCTTTAGCTTGAAAATTAATTAATGTAAGCAAGAGCAAAGCGCCACTGTATGACTTCAGCAAAGTGCATAGCGGAATTACTCTCCTCTGCAGTGAGATCGTGCTTCTGAAGCCGTATGTAAGCCAAGAAGGGGGCTGAGAGCTTGTTTTTATCTGCTTTCATACTTCTTTCTCTCCTTATTTTGAAGTAGGTCGTACAATTCTTCTTTAATATTCTTCTATATGTGTACTGCATTTGCTATTGTTGCGTCGTTTCTCTGTACTTGAAATACGAATGAATGAGATCCATACAGGATCTCTTTTAAGGCCTGACATTAGCAATTCTACACAAAACTCTTCGTAGGATCAACGAAAAACTGATGCACGTGTGAGGCGAGGTGCAAACAAAATTAGACGCAACTGTATAGCACAGGGCATGAAAGCGCGAGTTTTATGCAGAGGGGAAATTCCGATTTGAACGAACATAGGGAAGGTCCCGATTTCGTCTCTTCTTGACACAGATTCGCAACTTTCCCGAAAACTCGTCACTCACCGGAAGAACATAACCAGCTGTCCTCACTTGCTTTGTGTTCAGCTCCTGTAGTTTTAGTGTTATTCTAGCAAGTTTCTCCATTTTCGACAATTTAGACGTTTGCATTTAAATGGCATAATTAATCAGGGGCGTAACAAGGTTCCGCGGACCCCCCCTCCAATTTATAATTACCTCCGCCCCATGACCCCCAGAAAGGAGTTATGCGGCCCCCAAGCCAAGTAATGCTTTGCTGGTCAATTATTGGCTGGCAACACAACTATTCCATTGTTGTCCCGTAACAGTCTTCATCGAAAAACAGACATCACGTTTCAAGCAGGGATGTAGGGGGAAAATAATAACATATAGGAATAAAATATCAATCCCTATTCCTACAAATACCACTACCACGGTTTAATATATTTTTAAATTTCTTCACAAATATTTTTTCTGGTGGACTCCATTTTGTATTTACATTTTCCGTATATTTAGGTAAGAGTCGGCGGGTCCCCTGAGTTCAGGGCCTCGGTTGCCTCAGCCTAGTTACCCCCCACCCCTCCCTGTAATTAAAGTTATTTCCAATTCCTAGTGGTTTTTTCTTCAGTTTGCGATACGGATTACACAAGGAAGTAGATGTGATTCAAATTTAAAAATCGATTTAAATAATAAAAATTAACATTTTTTTAAATATTTTTTTTTTCCCATTCTGCTTTATGTTTTCCTTTGATGATGATCCAAACTCATTGACTTCTCAACGATATTTTTGGCATAATCCAACAATCCCCTTCGTCGGGATGTTTTCTAAGCTATAAATTATGAACATGTTCTTTCCATGTTTAAGCACGTAACACTTAGCAGAAATAACCAGTTTGTAAGAGTCGAAGTAGTCCAACGATTTACCGAATAACGAAAAAATTCCATTAATGTATATAATCTATTATTATATCGTGAGTTACGTCTGAAATATTAATGAGAACTCAATGAGTTTGGACCATCACCAAAGGAACAAGTAAAGGTCAGTGCAGTGCAATAAACCTTATTACAACAGATTACTTTTTTTAGTCATTATCGTCGTCCATCCATACTGAACATCTCAGCAAGAATGAACATAAGAAAAATGCAAACATATATGAGCCAATAGAACAACCACTATTTCCGAAGTAGATAATGATTTTTGCACCACAAATTGTACATTTATACAATTTTGTTTGCACCAATAGATTATCAATCCGCTCATCATTTTTTCCTAAAGAAAACGCTAGATTTCGTAGATATTAAAGTGAACGAAATTTTCATCTGCACGATATACTCTTACCTTCATTTCGACTGGATACCTTTTCTGAAATGAAATGAAATGAAACCTTTCAGTTTTACGTTCCAAGGTTATGCTGTGTAGGCTGAAGGAGACGAAGATGGTAAGAATGAATGAAATGGTTAAAGTACTAAAGTGAAGTAAACGGAAGAAAACCCACGGACGCAGTATAGGATCTATATATAAAATGCTAGGTTTATGTTTGTCTCCAATCCTTTCGACAATGAGATCTCGAAAACACAAGTACTAGAAACGTGTCGTTTTCTTGGTCGATTCCAAATTTTGTGTAGACTGTCCATTTCTAATTGAATATTAAAAAAAAAATCATGGCCGTTATTTCATTATCACACTCTTTTAGGGATACGATGGAAATGTTGAAATTTTAAAAAAGTAAACCATCATCTCCTACGAGTTATACATTCCAACACAACATAGTTGTATAATGGGGTTGTATATCTCTCAGGCGTTTGTTTCATGGATAAATGAATGATAACCACTTCTCCAGTCTTAAGATGAATCTTTATTGTTTGGAGTGTTTTGTCCAATGAACATCATATATCACTGACATTATAATTAATTGTGTGTGTAATGTGTTTGTTTATTACATACTGAATGCAAGAAGAAAGAAAACACTGGTCATACATGAATTAGGAACTCCAATTGGAAGTAGGCTCAAATCTTGCAAACGGTGCGAGATATTGAAAAAATAATCGAAAAAAAAACCCTCCCCTTTATGGTACAAATTCCCAATTTTTATCAAGATGTCTTTCACTTGTGTCTGTAAAAGGACAGATACAGATGTTGTGAGGAATGACAAGGAGATTCATACTCATATGTGAATGATGCACTGTGTAGAGAGCGCAAGTTCAACTAGTAGATTTTAAACGGCAATAGTCAGTAAAACCTATTTATGTTAACAATTTCTTCAAAGTATGTCTAATTTATGAGTAGTCTACTTTTGAAATATTACTGGTGTAGATTAAGAATAAGCGGACATTTTAAAATTAAAATTTAAGATGAAATCTGCTATGATGGGTTCTAGAACACTGGTCGACATTCATTCAGTTGTAATAAAGAAAGTAATCAACTTGACTACTAAACCGCCTTCTCTCGTTATTGTACGTTCAGCATTACTATGTGAATTTACTATTGACTTTTGATTTAAAAAAAAAAAAAAACTAATAAAAAATGGCTACTATTCTACCTTCACCTATATTTGCAGACCAACATTCTAGAACCTTCCCAATCTGTTACTTTAGAAGGAAAAATCAATGTGTAGAACATGTAAATCACTGTGAACATAGTAACAGCAACAAAAAGGGTGGATTATTGCATCCAGTTGTATTCCAAGCCCAGGTTGCGCGCGTTCTTTTTCACTTCTCTTTGTTTACGTTGATGCAAACCGTCACTTTGCACCTGCTCCCTGAGAAATGGAATTAAAGTTTTGCCTTTTATGCTAAACAGGACAGTGATTATGAAATAATTTGCGGAATGAAAATGTGGGAGAAAATACGAGCATCACCCCCCAGAAAAACACAAACACGATTAAGTTAACTACAAACTCACATGGTCTGGGATCGAATCAGAGATCCTCGAACCGCCTTCTCCCTACACACACCATCGCGCCGGCCCGCTGTTTCGTCCTGTTTTGAACCGGAATAACTAAAAAATCTTACTTCTAACGAGCAACTAGCACAGACTGAAGCACGATTTCTAACTAGTGATCGTTTTAATGATATAGACATTTACATGAATATTATTTATGAGAGAGAGTTTGGAACTGGGGAACCGATACAAAGTTAATCTAAACTAACCTGAACCAAAAAATACAGAAAATACACCACGAAAGTAAGAAATTTTAAGTTGAAAAATTCGCTCCCCCCCCCCCCCAATCCATATAGAATTACCTTTGGCGCACCACTAGAAAGAATTGTTGAAAAATTATAATTTTATCTCTAATTTCCTGTTTATTGTTCTCTACAAGGTTTCCACTGGGCAACATGAAAATCTCTCTCTTGGCATATATAAAAACCAAAGGGGCCACCAGAAGTCTCTTGAAAAATCACAATTCTTTTACGATTTGCTTCCAAATACGGCTTTCGGATGTGGAGCATAAAAACTACGGTGCAAAAAACACAAACCAACCTTGCTAGGTGGCCACTAAAAGTACTAATGCTATCTACCGAGTCAGGGCAGGGCGAAGCTGGTGGGCTCGCACGGTAGCGCGAGAACGCGACCGAATGGAGGAGGCGCGTAGCAATGGTGGATATGCGCGTAAGCGAGAGGAGTGGAAAGAAGTGGGATTTGGCAATGAGACGAGTTTCAATAGCACTTATTATGGTTTCATACTAGTAACGCTCCACTTGTAAACATAAAGCACAGGTAATGTACACTGTGCACAAATATGCCGCCGATGCAAAATAGCTTGAGTTGATTTTAGTTTAACGTCCCTTGCAGTATCGAGGCTATACGAGACGTAGACGTACTGATTAACGTGGGATCCGAACCACATGAGCTCCCACCGGAAATCGAACCCGGGTCTCCCACCGATGCAAAATAGCATCTAACAGTGAAACTTTCATAGGCTCTCACTTTCCGTCGTAAAGCACTTGTAGTGATTTCACACTAGTAACCCTACACTTGTAAACCTAAATTACAGTTATATCTCTTTGTATTTAGACCCTAATTCTGTCGCCTCAGAAATATGTTCCTCATAAATATGTCTTTTCGGATTAAGTTCCAAAGTTGGACGTCCGTTTCTTGCAAATTTTCGAAAATTTACCGGGAAGAAATAAATAATGTGCTTGATAATGTATAAGGAGAGCGAAAGTTGACTTCATTTTCTTATATAAACTGTTCTAAACATGGAACTATTTGGCGCAAGGTTACTTCATGGTAGGATTATGGGAATGTAATGGGCATTTGTTTGTTAACATGGCTGGTGATAATCAGGAAAATCTATTAAAAGTAAGTAAAAGTCATGACTTAATAAATCTAAAAATAAATTATAGAAAATGCGGTAAGCAAATAACCGTAAAGAAACGTGGAGAAAGTTATATTTGTCAATGTAAGGGTAACATAACCAACATGGCGACAAGGTTCTGCAACACAGGTCCCCCTTCCCATTTAGTTGTAATAAAAACAGAAAACAACATGCCCTGCGGGGCCCTAACCCGCCTTAACTCGGCAATATTGTTTGAATTAAATATTAAACTTTGGTATACAAAGTAACCAATTATTACGCTTTTAAACAAAAACTAGGCGGACGACCAATTTCGGAATAAATTCCGTCTTTTCATGCAAGATATTGAATTTAATCTGTAAATCTTCCAAACGTGGTGCGCCAAAACTACACCTGCACCTCCAAAAATATGACTATTTATATTTAAATAAGCTCATAGCATGAAAGTTTGCAGGCATATTTTAAATGTATACAGTTGGTGGGCAGACGCCATGAAAATAAGAGTCTACGAAATGTTATATTAGTGAAAGATTTTAACAACTATTTCTGGTGGCACTCCTCTACTTTACCTCTTTGAGATGGAAAGGTAAGAGAATGCTATTCCTAAGAAATGAGCGTGCAGTTTCACTATATATAAAACTTCGGGGTATGTTTAGTACAAGGGGTCCAGAAGCACGTAAAAAACACAAAATTTACAGGAGAAATGAGTGATGCAAGTATTTAGACATAACATAACGTAACCACATCTAGGCATTTATTCCGAAGTTGGGCGTCCGCTTTCGCCACGTTTTTTCGCTGTTATCTCTGTTATCTCATTTCCACACTTTCTGCAATTTGTTATTAGGTTCATTAATCCGTGCGCTTCACAAACTTTTAAAAGATTGTGCTCGTTATCAACGTATTGTTTCACAAATGTTAAAACTGTTAGTTCATTGCCCTTGTACATTCGCCATGTTGATAACATAAATGCTCGTTTCTTTCCCACAATGCAACTGTTTGGTTACCTTGCGCCAAGTAGTTCCCTCCGCTCGCCGTATAGTCCCATGTTTATAACCTCTTATATATAACAAATAAACAGATTTTTCGAGACTTTTGCAGGGTTAAGTTTAGAATTACCCCTCCGGTTTTTATAAAAATCAGGATAATTTATAGGAGAAATGAGGTAAGAAATGATAATTTGAAGTTTTTATTTGATGTTTAGGAATGTAAGATCAGCTTGAGAGTTATGTTTAATACGAGAAAAGATATGTGGAAGTTAGTACTATTTGCCGGATACGGAAGGTTTCAGCAGCATGGTAGTTGTAAAATATGGCGAATATGGCGAACATGTGTAACGGATGCTCAAAAATAATGAAGAAAACCTTTTAAATTTTTGTGAAGCCCATGGAGTACTAAAGTTAAGTGAAATGTAACAATTTTTAATACTTTAAGGACTGTTTTTTGTATGTTGCAAAGTCCAAGGGCACCTTCAGACTGGAGGGGCAACTCTAAACTTAAGCCCTTTTGCATATTATCAAGCACACAAACGATCACATTATCCATATCTTTCCTGTAAATTTTAAAAATTTTGCTGGAAACGGACGCCCAACTTTGGAATTTAACCCCAAATCTAACCTAACCTAACATAAACTAACGTAAGCTAACCTGAACTAACCTAAACTAACGTAATATTAGTAGAATAAGCGAAATTCTATCATTTTTTGGGAAAATTATGCGGAACTCCTACACTAATATAACATAAACTAAACTAACCTAACTTAAACTAACAAACCCTACCCTAAACTAACCGAATGTGAACAGAAATTACCAAAATTGTAACATTTTTTAGAGAAAAGAACTGGACCCCTTCTGCTAAACATAGGCCCCATATTCTTAATCTGTATCACAATAAGAGTTATATTTACATAATTCACAGATATTTCGTCACGTTAGATAGGACACACATTAACAGGTTTTACTGTACATGTATTACGATTCAGACAAAAACACCCGACCAGAAATAGCTAGCCAACTTCTAATAGGCTTCAAATCTTTACTGTGCAATGTTAAAAAACTCTAAAGCGGAGGACTCGCATAAATAACCTACCCTAATCTTCTTGCTGACCTCTACACCAATTCCATCCATTTTGTCAGTTTTTATCAGAAACAGGTCTTTACATGTTTACAATCATTCAAAACAAAAATATTCTTCATAAGCCCGAGCATCCATACAATTATCGTAGCTCATTTGTTTCTCATTCATTCTAACCAGTGAACATAGAAAGCGTGAAGCGAAAGTGGACGTCTCAGAGGACAGAAAAAGAAAGTAATGTAATTTTCAAACATATTCCGTCCTGCGGTCACGTTCAGATACGGTTTGCATTAACGCAACACAAAATTTGAGATAATCGGCATAACACATAAATGAATTTTTGTATCTTTTGTCCTGTGTTGCTGTACGCAGAATTTCGTGAAGACTAGTACGGAATGACTCCCCTGTTCTATAATTTATCCAAATTTAGTTTGTTTTCACCTTATAGATAATAGCCTGTGTCCAACTCCAGTTTCCGCCGGCGGAGTATTTCTTCGCAATGTATAATAGTAAAGATGTATTTTGTGTTTACAAATGTAAGATCACTTATCCTAAACCATAACAACTGTTATAGCACTACTAAAATGAATGAACAGTAATTAAAAAAAAGTACTGCATTACATATTATTTTCCGCGCGTATATTATTTTTGCACAGTGATGCTCTAAGAACTCGTATAAAGCTTACTGAAAGTGAGTTGGCATCAACTGGCGCAAATACCGGGCGCTAGGGAAACTGTTCCCCCAATAATCCGATTTGAAATGCGTTTTTTGGGGGGAAGAACACTATTTCACAGTACTATTACTTCATCTACATCGCTTAATATACAATATACAACAGGTTTACCTCAGAAAGCAGATTCATAGATTCATCTACCGTAATATGAGTCTCATTTCCTTCCCTTCGCCCAGAATGTCTCAAATCTACCCTCCTATCAATGTTGAAGACAACTCTGCTCCCCTGATCTTCATAAAGTTAGAACATCGCTTAAATATATATATATATATATATATATATATATATATATATATATATATATATATATATATATATATATATATATATATATATATATATATATATATATATATATATACAGTGGCGGATCCAGGATATGATCAAGGGAGGGGCTAAAACCATAATTTGCCGTTTTATCCAGTGTAAAGCAGAATTGAAGTCCATTTTATCCAGTGTAAACCTGAGCGTCAAGGGGGGCTATAGCCCCGTAGCCCCCCCCTTGGATCCGCCCTTGTGTATATATATATATCAGCGGCGGTTTCTCTTAATGTTTGCATGTTTGTACAAACCTCCTTCCAATATTTTCAATTTTTATTTGTGCTGAATCACTTTTCGTTTTATTGTATAACCTTTCCTTAAAGAAGTGCGTTTCAAATGGGGTTGGCTAATAGTTTTCTGCTTGCGAGTTTGACAAGCTCCCCAGCTTGGCTACTGCGGGGGTTGCGAGGTGCAAGGATTCTTATAGTGCCTCATAAGGATCTACTATATTTGCAGATCGTTTACAAACAATTCTACCAACAAACACAAGTTTTCCAAAACGAAACGCTTTGGAACGGGAAATTCTCCACCATCCCTCCCCCTGCAATATTGGTTGACACGGTTCTCGCCTGAAGGGGAATAGTCCGCTCCTCCAAGTCGCAGAGAGGGAAAAAGAAAGAAAAAACTTGTGCCTTGCCTAAATGCGAGATTGCCAAGTGCTCATAACTATTGGTTCTGTCAACCAAGTAAGATAAAGGCAGCTATGAAGACAGTAAAGGCGACCCCGTGAAGAGTGAAGATGGATTGAGGGTGTCAATATTTAATACACTTGTATCTGAATGAGTAGAAATTTGGCAGCATAGACAGAATATTTTCCTTTTTGGAGAGCAAAAAAAGAGCGTTAATTGGAGGAGGGGATGAGATTTTAAAGCAGACTGCAAGCCCTCAACTAACCAATGTCCTCGCAGAAACAATGTAGAACATACGGAACGAAACCCTTGTCCTTTTTTACTTCCCCCTTCCGCCTACTAGCACCCACGCCTTTGGCTGCTTAAATAAGGGCTAACACCCCTCTTACTAAAAGGTCTTTGAGGGGGAGTATTTCGATGGTTTCTTTTAACGCAAAATAAATCACACTGGAAAAAATCTTTTATTCAGAGTCGGACGGGAGTATGTTCACGAAGCTGATAGTGAGATCGAATTGTCGAATCTGTTCGTAGTGTTGTGTGTTTGTATATGTGTGTGTGCGTGCGTGTACCGGTCTTTGTTGTTCATTGGAACATGATTGCTGTGATTGCATAATTATGTCTGCCCCTTATATACGTGAAGTAACAATGAATTCTGTAACGTCTCTGTTAAATGAGCCGTTTTCAAAAAGAAGTTTAGAAGCAAAGCTACTTGTGAAAAACATCGGAAGGCCGATTCCGACTCTCAATATAACACAAGTAATAAGAAGTGCGAAACGAACATTTACAAGGAAGTTTAATCCAAATTTGTACGAACAGCATAAGTGGTTATGTGGATGTGAAATTAAAAATGCTTTGTTTTGTTTTCCGTGTTTGTTGTTCGGGGCAGGGGAAGATGCGTGGAGTAAAAAAGGTGTTGTGGATATCCAGCATCTGCACGAC
The DNA here is from genome assembly GCF_964235325.1 of Thermobia domestica. Taxonomy (NCBI): domain Eukaryota; kingdom Metazoa; phylum Arthropoda; class Insecta; order Zygentoma; family Lepismatidae; genus Thermobia; species Thermobia domestica. The sequence goes on from NC_137462.1 coordinate 172,823,056, forward strand.
AAAATAAAAAAACATGAAAATTCGTCAGCCCATATAAAACACGTTCTTAATCTAACTGTGTTGGGAAATGTGAATATTGCTGCTCAACTGGATGCTGGTTATAGGCTGTCCATTCAGAACCACAATCAAAAAGTGACGCAAAACAGGTACGTGCTCAATATAATTATCAATTGCATTCGGTTTTGTGGCGCCTTCGAACTGGCTTTAAGAGGGCATGATGAAACAGACTCTTCTTCAAATCCAGGCGTATTTCGTGGATTAATTAATTTTAGTGCTGAACTTGACAGCGCTCTCAAAAGTCATTTAGAAAGCGCAACAGTTTTTAAGGGTGCCTCAAAAATTATACAAAATGAGCTTCTCCACTGCATGCTTGAAGTATGCCATGAAGAAATCGCTCAGGAAATAAGAGAGGCGGAATTTTTATCTGTCATAGCAGATGAAACCCCAAGTGACGTAGCTAACGTATTTCAAATGGTGATTGTCTACAGGTACATTGTCAATGACAAACCAGTGGAACGATTTTGGAACTTCGTCACTCCCTCTAAACACGACGCTCGAACCTTGGCTTCTTGTATTATTGAAGAAGTTGGTCTCCACGTGGTAAATAATAAAGAGAAGTTGATATCACGAACATACGACGGTGCTGCAGTAATGAGTGGTTCTTCTGGTGGTGTACAGGCTATTGTGAAAAAAGATTATCCAAGTGCTGCTTACGTTCACTGTCATGCTCATCAACTCAATTTGGTTATGTTAAATGCAGCGTCGACTAATAGAAACGTCAAGATTTTCTTTGCAAATCTACAGGGTATTTGTACTTTCTTTTCAAATTCTCCACAGCGGACATCTATATTGGACGACATAGTAAGAAAGCGGTTGCCACGATCTGTTCCAACGAGATGGAATTTTAATTTGCGGAGTGTGAACACTGTTTATGAATATAGAGAAGAGCTGATTAGGTGCTTCGAAACAATCCAAAATACAGACTTGAATAATAGTACCATCGACCAAGCATCCCGTCATATTGAAACTTTACAAAGGGAAAGTTTCAACTTTTGGCTGTCATTTTTTCATTCTATAATGCCTCACGTCGACATCTTATACAATCAATTGCAGAAACGAGACATTGATGCTGTTTACGTCAGGGAGATTCTCCAGTCTTTTGAGCGAAAGATATTGGAAGTCCGAGAGAATATTGGTGACGTTGAATGTGAACCACCTGAGAAAAGGAGAAAATACATTTCCGCGTGGAAAAGAGAAGCGAAAGAGGTGTGTGATGTTATTGTTTGCCAGGCCAAAAACAGATTTAGCTTCAGTGGACACCTTACTGCAGCCTCTCTGGTTACCCCCAACAACTTTTTGAAGTACAACACACATTTCCCTGACGAACAGTTGCAAGCGACATGTGACGCGTATCCTTGCTTAGATCTGAAAAAAACTTCGAACGGAACTTGGTGTAATTTACGGTATGAAAGAGTTCAGAGCAATGTCTGGTGCTCTCTGTTTATTAGATTTCATTTGCGAAAATAATTTGTCATCAACGTTTAGTGAATGTGAAAAACTTCTAAAAATTATCGTTACAATTCCAATGACAACATCAGAAGCAGAACGTTGCTTTAGCACATTGAAACGTGTGAAAACATTTCTGAGAAATTCGATGTCTCAGGAACGGTTATCTGCTCTTGCAATGCTATCAATTGAAAGAGACTATTATGGGAATCAAGGACTTTAATAACAAAGTTATTGAAAAGTTTGCCAGAAGCAAAGAAAGAAGAATGGATTTTCTCTACAAGTAGGGTAAATATTTTTATTTTCTTTACACTAAATTTTCTATTTATTAATTGAGAAATACTTAGTACTTTTCTCATTACTAAATCTTTGGGTCATGAATCGCCACTAACCTATAGCCTGTGCTCTATTACTATTATTTATAATAATATTAATAATAATGAAAAATACGAGGTCATGAGTGGTCCAAAAGTAGGTATACAGTACCGTACTGATCAGCTCATTGCATTTAATATCATTTCTTATTGTTATCCATCAGATAGACTTAGTTTCTTTATTATTTATTCTTAATGTATTTTACTTATATCTTAAGCTCAGAAGAGCCGGAGCAAATAAACCCATAAACTAGAATATTATACTTGATCAATGCAGGGGTATATACCTACTTTTGGGCCACCCTGTATTGTGCACCACCTAAAATTCAAAGCACGAGCCGCCACTGATATATATATATATATATATATATATATATATATATATATATATATATATATATATATATATATATATATATATATTTGGTCTAGGAATTAATTCGTGCGGTTTTACAAAAGATGGCGTAACTAGCTTATTGTCCCATAGTTTCATTGATCCAAACATGCGTTGAAAACTACTGTCATTGAGCATCTTGTTTAGTATATGTCAGTTGCTTGAAGCGGAAACAACAACATTTTTTCTTCAACTGAAAATGGCGCATTTTGTGCCTGATAAAGTGTTTTTACGGGGAGTTATTCTTCATTGCTTTAACATGAAGAAAAGTGCTACCGCAAGTCATCATATGTTAGTGGAAGTGTTTGGTGACCATGCTCTAGCTGAGCGAACGTGTCAGAAGTGGTTTGCACGGTTTAAAGGTGGTGATTTCAGCTTGGAAGACCAAAAGCAATTTGGACAGCCAAAAGAATTTGAAGATGAAAAATTGAGAGCATTGCTTGATCAGGATTCGTGTCAAACGCAGGACGAACTTGCAGAAGCATTCGGAGTTGAGCAAACAACAGTTTCCGGGGAAAAGAAAGACGTTGAAAGAAGAAAAACCGTTTGCGAATTGCTGCTTCAAAGACAGAAAAGGAAGGGATTTTTGCATCGAATTGTAACTGGTGATGAGAAGTGGATTCATTACGAGAATCCTAAACGAAAAAAGGCCTGGGTGAAGCAACGTGAACCAGGTCCTTCACAACCGAAACGAGATATGCATTGTGCAAAGGTTATGCTGTATATATGGTGGGATTTGAAACGTGTGGTGTACTATGAACTTCTGAAACTTGGTGAAACTATTAATGGACACCGCTTTCGACAACAATTAATGCGTTTGAAGCAAGCTCTGGCCTGAAAACGACCAGAATGGAATAACAGGCATAATAAACTTATTTATCAAGATGATAACGCTCGACCACATGTCGCAAAACCGGTCAAAACCTATTTGGAAAATGTCGGATGGAAAGTGTTACTCCACCCGCGATATTCACCAGACACTGCTCCGTCTGACTACTACTTGATCGATTGCATGAATAACGATTTGATTGGACAGCGGTTCACTTCTTCAGAAAATATCGAAAAATGGATCTTTGATTAGATTGCGTCAAAAGATGAGGAATTCTTTCGACACGGAATCCGTAAATTGCCTGAAAGATGGGAGAAAATAGTGGCTAGCGATGGACAATATTTTTGTTAACGTATTCATTTACTTTGTTTTTGAAATAAAGCTTCAATTTTTATTAAAAACCGCACGAATTAATTCCTAGACCAAATATATATATATTATGGGAACGGTTTTACCCGTTCTTCCCAATGTTGAAGACAAATTTGCGCCGATGTTGACATTAACACGTATACACTACCATTTAAAAGACAAAATCCGAATTTTTGTTCTTACACTCAAAGCATACTAGGTAGTGCACAATAGAATAGTTTTTACTGGAAATTTTATATTATAATGATAGCTCATGCTTGAGCTGTAAACCACTGGGCATTGTATATTATGGTGAGTCGAGAAAAAAGCATATCTCCAAATTCAAAATATATGACTTTTTATAAAGTTACATTTTAATTATTATCGCCGCAGAAGAAACTGCATCCAAATGAAATGGATTCGTAATAAATCGAATGCAATCGTGTTGAACTTAACAATTTCATATGGTTTCAAATGACGCATCCGTCTTAGGTATTTTTGCAGATAACAATCAATGGTTGGAACTGTCCCACTTGAACAGGAATTTTGTTCGTGGGCGCAAATAACGCTACACCTTTGAAAATTTCAAGAAACGCCATTTTATCTTACCAAATCTAAAAATTAGTGCTGTACGGTAATCACGCCACCTGTTATTAACAGCGGCGAAAATCTGTCGTCAACATTGGGTGGGACAAGTAAGATTTATTTTATTTTATTTTACTTTTTTTATTTTATTTATTTATTTATTTATTTATTTTTTATTTATTTATTTTTTTTTTGTTAAGCGATGCTCGAAATATTTGTGAAGTTGAAAAACAATTCTGGGTATGGAGGATCAGGGAACAGAGTTGTCTTGAATTCTGGGAGGCGGGCAGATTTGAGGCTTATTCTGGGGGGACATCAATTTCATCTCACTTTCCTTTGTGACAATTGGACACAAATCATCACATTTTTCCCCCAAAAAAACAAATTTCAAATCGGATCATTGGAGGGGGACAATCCCCCCAGTTCAAAGATTGGAGGGGGCATGTCCCCCTCATCCTCCCGGGATTTGCGCCAATGGTTATTAAGATATAACTGATACCTATGTATACTCTCTATCAAGCCTACAAGCTTGCGCCAAGTGAACTTTGTGGTGAACAAACACCGTATACGTGGGTTTTCTCGAGGTTCTCCCGTTTCCTCCCACTTTCTTCATTCCACCAATTCATTCATTATTTCATCATCACCGTCTCCTTTAGCCTAGCTGGTATAATCGTGGAACGTAAAACTAAAAGATTTCATTTTTTTTAATCAAGTCTTCTATTCTGGCACTAGCAAAATGATTGTATACAAAGTGATTTATGAGATATAACACAAAGTTATGACTAACTATTAGGCTGTTATTTTTGTTTAACTATAATGTTGTTTAAAGATAAGACAAGTATCAAACGATAGGTCACATCAAGCTGAACGTATGCTTGAAGATAAACTCTCATGCGTAGATTTCGGCAACATTGAGAAAAATGAACTTTTGTGTCATTTAAAATTAAGTTTACCAAGCCGATGCAGTTGACAGTTTTAATTCTTAAGACGGGTAAGACCGTCCCCAGATATATATATATAAGCGATGCTCGAAATATTTGTGAAGTTGAAAAACAATCCTGTGTATGGAGGATCAGGGAGCAGAGTTGTCTTCAATACTGGAAGACGGGCAGATTTGAGGCTTATTCTGGGGAGACATGAATTTTATCTCACTTTCCTTTGTGGCAATCGGACACAAATCATCATATTCTCCACAGAAAAACACATTTCAAATCGGATTAATGGGAGGACAGTCCCCCCAGTTCCAGGATTGGAGGGGACATGTCCCCCTCATCCCCCCGGGATTTACGCCAGTGACAGTCACACACGTACTCCTAACAGTGACGCACAGTGATGATTCCGTAAGATTTCCCCCGGAGGAATTTCAATACATGAGGGTAAAAAGGTGTACTGCGAAAATATTGGTTATCCATGTTAAACACGATGGGAGAAGTGGGAATTTCGGAGTGCTGGACCCCCAGGACCCATCCCCTGAGTACATCCCTACTGGTGGTGCATATCACTTTATTGCTTGTAATATTATGTTTTAATATAGAGGGTGAGCACAGAAACAGTACCTGGTTTTAAAGTGCCATATATCTAATTAACATTTAATTGAATATTTACATGAAATTTTGTACAGAGCTCAGTAAACCCAAAATATTTTCCCATCTATCTTTTCAGAATCCTAGTTCTGACCAGGGCAGTAACATCAAAAATGGCGTTCACCCCACAGCAACGAAGCTGGCGCGTTTTACAATTTGCAAAAACAAGCAGTTTTGTGAGAGTGCAGCGTGATTTCAAACGACAATTTAATGCTGATCCACCCACACACAAATCCATTGTGAAGTGGCATAGAACGTTTATTGAGACCTGGTGCATTTGTGATCAAAGAAAAGGACATTCAAGGCGACGTCCAGTTTCCGAGGAAACTGTGCAGCGCGTAAGAGCAGCCTTCGTAATCATCCCACAGAAGTTTACACGTAAAGCTAGCAGAGAGTTGCAGATGCCACAAACAACAGTAAGTAAGATCTTACGCAAGCGTTTGCCTTGTTACCCGTACCGACTGCAGTTGGTTCAGAAGTTATACCCACAAGACAAGGTAAAGCGCCGTGAGTTCTGTGAGACTATGCAAAATTTCATGGAAGACGAAGAAAACTTTCTGACGAAGATGTTTCAGCGATGAGGCGACATTTCACTTAAGTGGAAAGGTGAATAGACACAATGTAAGGATATGGGGAACCCAGAATCCTCATGCAATTGTAAATGTGGAACGTGACTCACCGAAAATCAATGTTTTTTGTGCAGTATCAGAGCGTCGGGTGCACGGTCCGTTCTTCTTTCAGGAACAAATAATTACAGGTGAAAGTTACTTAGCATTGCTACGTAACTGATTGATTCCGCAACTTAGTAATGCAGAGATAAACGACTTCGTTCTACAACAAGATGGAGCGCCGCCACACTGGCATCGTGCTGTACGCAGGTTTCTAAACGAGAACCTCCAAAACCGATGGATAGGGCGCTCTGAAGTCAATGATCAAGTTCTTTGCAAGTGGCCTCCAAGATAACCTGGCCTCACTGTTTGTGACTTCTTTCTGTGGGGATTTGTGAAGGACAAAGTGTATGCACCTCCACTACCAGCAACTCTGAACGATCTCCAAGAACGCATCAGTGATGATGCTGTCAACTCCATCACACCGGATATGCTTCACAACGTATGGTTGGAGCTAGATTACCGCCTCGATATTTCCCGCGTTACAGGTGGCGCGCACATCGAGTGTTTGTGATTTCAATTATTGCTACAAAAACTTTTTGAGTTTATGTATCACTATTCAAAATTTCAGCAAAATATTCCTTCGCATATGAAATTTACACTAATTTGAAACCTGGAACTGTTTCTGTGCTCACCCTGTAGTTGAAAGTAACAGATCCAAGATTATTTAAACAGGGAAGGGGACACTTAAGTGCAGTTTCATTGGCAGGCTTTGTGTTCATTTTTTCCCTAATTGTGACATTTCTTTCGATAGTTTATAAGAAAACATTAACAAAATAATACAATTTTCAGATATTTCGATTGTGAAATAAAGATATAGAGCCTTATGCACATCCGTTTTGACGTATGATTAGCGTCGTACTAAAGGCCTGACTACTGCAGGAAACATATTTTAGTCGAACTCTTTAGTATGGTACTAGTCACGCGTCAGAATGTTTCTGCGTAAGGCCTATAGTAACTTATAATATATGAATGTATATATCGTATATGTCTCTGAATGCACTGACCTGGTCCAAAGTTGATACAAAAGAGAAATGTGATGGTAGCTAATATTAATCTGAACATAGCGCTTGTAGAACATTCAGAAAATGTTATTAAGGGTGTTCTAAAATATATAAAACTCATAGACAGCTGATTGAACATAATCAGCTGTCGGGGAGGTAGTAGACAGTGCAGATGCTGAATGTGCATATGTAGTATCATTTCCACATTCGTTCTAGATCTTGACGCAACTGAGCAATGGTAGTTGCTGAAGCCTGGCTGACAATCGAAAGCCATCCCAGCATATTAAAAATATGCACGTAGGGCTTATGTCAAGAGACCTAGCAGAATACAGTACAAAATGTATACCAAATAGAGCAGCTGGGTTGCTCTGCCTTTATGAGGATATGTGTTATCCTGCTAGAGGATAGGGTGCCGCAATGTGTCCAGACAGGAGACAGGATTGGCACATCACGAACGTATGATACATTAGTGACACATACACTATCCCTTCCTCAAATGAAAGCCAGAGTCAAGCGTAATACACTTATTGCTTCCTATGCCAGAATGGCATATTTGTATTCTGTATGGCGTGTCCGAACACATGCTGAATTTCTCCGCTCACCTTCACATCTAACATATGTACACTACACATGACCATTACCGTGTGTGAGATAGAAATGAATCTTACAACTGCACCTCCCCTCCATTACCCTAGTCAATGCAGTCTCTCTAAACACCACAGAAGAAATTCTCAAAAATTGGTCAGTCTTAATTATGCGAAAGGAACGCGTGAGCATACTTTCAACAATCGAAAGTTTAGTATTCATGCTCTATTGTGGTTGGTGTGCGGGTATAGAGGCTCAGGTTGTACTGGCGATGGTTATAACGCCCCGAACGATCTTTATGGTCCAGACATTGTCTGATTCGTTGCGGGGGCACTACTGCTGTGGAAACCTTCTGGTTCCAACTGTGTACTCCGTCAATGGACCACTGACTAGTCAAAAACTGTGTGAACTCTAACGACAGAACATTTTTACATATATTTAAAAAATGTGAAAATTGTCTTTCTTGCAAATTGTTTAATATTTTTGGGCTCTCAAGAGCTTCTACCTTAAAATCAAATAACTTGTTATTGATAAGAGCTTACTGTAGTTAATTGAAGCCTTCCTTTAGAAACTACTACAACTGACAAAGCAGTATGGTTTGTTTACTAAACGAATTTTATACTGGTGGTCTGTAAAGCTGCAAAGCTCACATTGTATTACACAAATTAAAATTGAATACGAATACATCTAACACGGTTTATATGACAAACGAACTTTCCCCATTCCACTCACGAAAAACAACACCTTCATCCCTTCCAAGGTGTTCCAGTTTGTTTAGCGTAGTCATTTCAGACTGAATGCTCTATGATGTCACAGTTTGCTAATCCCTTTCTCAGTAAATCATGCTTAGCGGAGAAAGTTGGTAGGGAACCTGGTTTGGGGAAGTAGCGCTGCTGACAAGCAAATAAGAACATAGGCAAACGGTTTTGCAGGCATATTTCTCGTGGTCTACGCCAGTGTTGGGCAAAATCAATTGAAATCAATTGAAAGTAATTGCTCTGAAAATTAATTGCAATTGATTTCAATTTGTAATTGACAATTAATTTCAATTGCAATTGAAATAAAATTTGCAATTAAATTTTCATTAATTGTCAATTGTTAATTGGTCACCAGGCAATTGAAACATTTAATTGTTAATTGTCAATCGCAAAGGGTGCAATTGAAACATTTAATTGTTAATTGCAATTGACAATTGAAACTTATAATTGTTAATTGTAATTGTTAATTGCAATTGAAATCAGCAATTAAAACTGAAGATAAGAAGATGTGTGTATATTGTATTGTTCACTTGTTACTGTTTTACATATTTCAAATAAGGTACTTCCCTCCTGGGAAGAAAGCCATGAAACTAAGTATTTTTTAAATATATTATGTTTATGGTTCTATCCCCCTCGAAAGAACTCTATATGCCTGTCATGCATACAATAGGGATGAGCACGAGCGAGTTTTCTCTAAAACTCGACTCGACTCGAAGCACACATCTTTGAGCTCGACTCGAGAACTCGGATCGAAAAATTTACCCCAACTCGACTCGAATTCGGATTGAGTTTCGAGTCGATTCCAGCCAAAACAAGCCAATTCGAGCTAAATCCTTTGTGTAGTTCCAAGTACTACTTTCTTCAAGTATCCTACATAGACAATATAATTATCAATGATACTACTACAACTACTATAATTATTATTATAACACCGTGTATAAACATGGAATATAGGCGGTTTGTATCTGAATACTAAAAATTAGTTGACTGTCGATCTCGGTCGTCAAGAAATCTTCAGAAGGCAAGGACATCGGTCATGAGGTTCTAGGTTTGAGTTCAGGAGGAGCAAGTATTCGGGCTCCAGCCAAACATGTTCGAAACTGCTTTACCCGGGTTTAGGGTTGTCAACGACTCAAGCGGCTCGCTCACAGCTCATTCACTTATCGAGCCGAACCGAAAAGTGAGCCGAGCCAACAGCTAACCCAACCGAGCCAGTTCGAGCCGATGGCTCACATGAGCCGAACCGAACCGAGCTGATTGCTTACCCCAACCGAGAAGGTTCGAGCTATCGGCTTAGTTGAGCTGACTCGAACCCAGCCTATGGACTCGTTTCAACGGAGCTGGTTCGAGCCATTGGCTCCAATCGAGCCATCGGCTTAATTGAGCCCAGTCGATAGGTCATCTCAACCAAGCCAGCTCAAGCTGTTCGCTCAGTTGAACCGAGCCGAGCAGGTTGACATTACTATCCTGGTTGGGCTTCTACTTTGGCTAAAAAATTGAACCGTGCAGTTCTCAGCCTTGATGGTAAGAACTACAGTATATACTTATATTGGTGCTCACGGCATCATTAACTTGTTCTGCCACAAACGAATTTCGAGGTACTTTATTTTGCATCTTTTGTGCGTGTTTTGTGTCGCTTTGTGCGCCTATTCCCACATTTTGTGCGTCACCGGAAGTGGGTCAAAATGGGCCTACAAATATGGCGGAGCAAGTTATTGCTGTTCCGCCATCAATGAATTTCAAGGTCGTTTCCTTCACATCGTCTTGTGCCGTTTTGTGCGTCATGGGAAGAGGGTTAAAATGAGTCCCGAAGGTGGGACAAAAATGACCCACTGTTCCGCCACCAACAAATTTCGAGGTCGTTTCTTTAGCATCTTTTAGTGTCAGTTTCTTGTCGTTTTGAGTGCGTATTTTCACGTTTTGTGCGTCACCGGAAGTGTGTCAAAATGGGCTTCCAAGATGAGACGAAAATGACCACGAGTTCCGCCACTATCGAATTTCGAGGTCGTTAATTTCACATCGCGTACCCTTTTTTAAGCCTATTTCGACGTTTTGTGCGTCACCAGAAGTGTGTCAAAATGGGTCTCTAAAGTGTGGCGAAAATGACCCACTTCCGCCACTATCGAATTTCTAGGTCGTTTCTTTCGCATCATTTAGTGTCTATTTTTAAAAGTTTTCTGCGCCTACTTCCTCGTCTTGTGCGTCACCGGAAGTGAGTTAACCGGGCCTTCAAAGTGGGAGTTAAATGGCTCACTGTCCGCCACTACCGAATTTCGAGATCCTTCCTTTCGCATTGACTAGTGCCTGTTTTGTGCCGTTTCGTGCCCCTATTTCCAAGTTTTGTGCTTCACCAGAAGTGTTTCAAGATGGACCTCTAAGGTGTGACGAAAATGACCCACTGTTCCGACACTATCGAATTTCTAGGTCGTTTCTTTCGTCGTTTATTGCCTTTTTTTTCTGCACATATTTCTCGTCTTGTGCATCAGCCGAGGTGAGTTAAACGGCCCTTTAAAGTGGGAGTTAAATGGCTCACTGTCCGTCACCATCGAATGTCGAGGTCGTTTCCTTCACATATTTTGTGCGTGATTTGTGTCGCTTTGTGTATCAGTGGAAGTGGGTCAAATTGGGCCTTGAAAGTGGGATGAATATGTCTTTTCGGTCCTCTTTGACCCACTTTCGATGGCGCACAAAACGTGAAAATATGTGCAGAAACTGTACAAAACATGCACTAAACAATGCGAAAGAAGCGACCTCCAAATTCGATACTGGTGGGACAGTGGGTCATTTTCCTTCTCACATTGAATGCCCATTTTGACCCACTACCAGTGATTCACAAAACGTGGAAATAGGCTTACAAAACGGTAGAAAACACGTACAAGACGATGTGAAGGAAACGACCTCGAAATCGTTCCTGACGGAACGGCATTAACTTGTTCTGCCATATTTGGAGGATAACATTGACCCATTTCCGGTGACGTACAAAACGTGGAAATAGGCGCATGAAACGACACAAAAATGGCACTAAACGTTGCGAAAGAAACGACCTCGAAATTCGATAGTGGCGCAACAGTGGGTCATTTTCGTTCCACCTTGAAGGCCCATTTTGACCCACTTCCGGTGACGCAGAAAACGTGGAAAAAAGCGTACAAAACCGCACAAAACAGGCACTAGGCGATTTGAAGGAAACGACGTCGAAATTCGTTGGTGGCGGAACAGCATTAACTTGTTTCGTTACATTCGTAGGCCAATTTTGACCCACTGCTGGTGACGCACAAAACGTACAAAAGAGGCACTAAACGATGCAAAAGAAACGACCTCGAAATTCGATAGTGGCGGAACAGTGAGTCATTTAACTCCCTCTTTGATAGCCCGGTTAACTCACGTTCGGTGACGCACAAGACGAGGAAATAGGCGCAGAAAACTTTTTTTTTTTTTTTAAAAAGGCACTAAACGATGTGAAAGAGACAACCTAGAAATTCGATAGTGGCGAAACAGTGGGTCATTTTCGTCACACTTTGGAGGTCCATTTTGACACACTTACGGCAACGCACAAAACATGGAAATAGGGGCACGAAACGGCACAAAACAGGCACTAGTCGATGCGAAAGGAACGACCTCGAAATTCGATAGTGGCGGAACAGTGGGTCATTTTCGTCCCACCTTCGAGGCTCTATTTGACCCACTTCCAGTGACGCATAAAACATGAAAATACGCACTCAAAACGGCTAGAAACTAGCACTAAACGATGCGAAAAAAGCGACCTCAAAATTCGTTGGTGGCGGAACAATGGGTCTTTTTTGTCCCACCTTGGAGACCCATTTTAACCCACTTCCCATGACGTACAAAACGTGGAAGTAGGCGTACAAAATAGCACAAAACGATGCAAAAGGAATCATCTCGAAATTCGTTGGTGGCGGAACAAGTTAATGACGCCGGTGCTCACGGCATTTGACGCTGCCTCGGGAGTGTCACTACATATCTGAGCAACCCCGATAAATATGGATTCGACACAAATATTGGTCATTTCCCAAGTAACATTTTCGTTGTCAAACAGTGTGCCAACGTTGTCTATTTGTAGGCATCATTGGCAAAGCCACTATCAAAATTCCGACGGCAAATTCGACAATCCATCAACCATCGATGCCAACAAGCGAAAACAAAACAGTGGTTCAACGTAGGTGCATCGTTGTTTCGGCAACGCATCGAAAGACGATGTTCTATTTTGTTGTCACAATGTTGACGTTCCGTAGGATAACGATCGTTGGTCAACTGTTTTTTTCACATTGGTGTTTTGTTGGCATTCCACTGGCCCAACCACACCATAGTTGGTAGATTGTACGATAACGATCGTTGTCCAACTGTGATTTTCTCGTTGGCATTTTGTTGGAAATTCGTTGGTCCAACTCCTCCATGGTTGGCACACTGTCGTCCATTGGTTGATTGGCCAATTGTACACAATCTTCTGTTGGCCCAACGTTGCAAATAATTGTTGGCATAACGATGTACAGTACCGCCAAAATCACTGTTGGCCAACCAACTATGGTCGGTTGGCCCAACCATTTGACAACCCAAAATGCTACTTGAGTTTCTACTTCTTTTACATGTCCCGGTAAACGCCCCCTGAGAGCCCCTTGGTTCGAATTGTGAAAAAAAATCTCTTCTGGCCCCCAGCCGATACCGCGAAAACTATGAATGCGACACTAACATCTGCCATTTTTCTACTACTTTTTACATATGTCGGTAAAAGCCCCTATTTTCCTCTGGTTCCAATTTTGAAAAAAAAAAACGCCTATGGCCCGCAGCCGATGGGGGCTGGATTTGGAAGTCAACGCCTGTGGAAGTATCACCATTCATCACAGCGACAGCGAAAACTATGATTTGACACTAATATCGGTTATTTTCCATTATTGTTACATGTCTCGCAATTCTCTAACCCCGGTAACTTCCGGCCCGTATACTATGGTGGCTAAATTTGAAAATCATCGCTAATGAAAGTATCACCATTAACCTCAACGACCGGGAAAACTACGGATTTGACACTAATATCGGTCATTGTGGATTATTTTTACATGGCTCGTGATCCCCTTTAAATTGCCCCCGTTCCTTAGCTGATGGGAGCTAAATGTGAAAGTAAACGCGGTCTTGGGTTTCACCATTGAGCTCAGTGACCTCGAAAACTATGGATTTGACATTAATATCGGTCATTTTCGATTATTTTTACTTTTCTCGGAATTCCACCCCCTTTCCCTCTGGTGACCCAGGGCCCGCATACAACGGCGGATGAATTTGAAAGTCATCGCTAATGGTAGTGTCACCATTGATCTCAGCGACAGCGAAAACTATATATTTGACACTAATATCGGTCATTTTGGATTACTTTAACGTTTCGGTATTCCTCCTCCCCCTGTTGACCCCCGGCCCGCAGCCGAATAGGGTGAATTTGGAAGTTAATGCGATCGGAGTTTCACCATTGACCTCAGCGACCGCGAAAACTATAAAATCGACACTAATATCGGTCATTTTCTACTACTTTTACATGTCCCGGTAAACGCCCCCCTGAGACCCCCTGGTTCGAATTTTGTCAAAAACGCTTCGCCTTGGTGTAGGATCTAGACGAAGGTATCCGTGACCAAAATTTGGTAACTCTCGGTCAACTTGTCTGGTCCCCAGACCAGTCCCGGTAAACGTTCCCCTGAGATCCCCCTAGTTCGAAATTAAAAAAAAAAAAAAAAAAACTCTTCGTCTTGATCTGGGGCCTAGACCAAGCTACCCGTGACCAAGTTTTGACAACTTTCGGTCCACTCGTCTGGTCCCCAGGCCGGACAAAGATAGACAGAAAAACACAAACAAACTCTTTATTTTATGTATATATTAGAAAGATCAGATCCACCGTTATTGTAATAGAGCGGTGCTTGAGCGATTGATCGTAGAAATTCAAACTCCAATGAGTGATAATTTCATAGGCTTGTTTTATTACCAGTTGAAACTCTTTAGTCAGTAGAGAAGAGAGAGTGAATCATGGGTCAGAATGATTACAATGGGTTTTGGTGGGTCTGTGGGTCACAGTGGGTGAGAGTGGTTCATGGTGGGTGGTGGGTCAGAGTGGGTCACGGTGAGTCGTGGGTCACGATGGGTGGTGAGTCAATTGGTCGTGGCTAAAGTTTTCGTTGCCCCATGTCCTCTCTGAACTACAGTGTTGAAAATTAATCAGTGAAAATCAATTGCAATTGTTTAATGAATTGAAAGTTATAGCTGTGGAAATCAATTGCAATTGAATTAATTGCCAATTAATTTCAATTGCAATTGAATGACTGAATTCAATTGCAATTACTTTCCACTGCAATTACTTTCAATCGATTGATTAATTGCAATTGATTCTCCATTATTAATGACCAACTGCAATTAACAATTAACCATTACTTACTTCAATTATTAATTGCAATTAACAATTAAATTTACAGATTTTTATTTCTATAGGGCTACTTT
Source organism: Thermobia domestica (assembly GCF_964235325.1). Lineage (NCBI taxonomy): Eukaryota > Metazoa > Arthropoda > Insecta > Zygentoma > Lepismatidae > Thermobia > Thermobia domestica. The sequence continues at coordinate 172,838,176 of NC_137462.1, forward strand.
GTTACCAAATACAGCAAAGAATATTAAACAAATAAAGATTATGCGGTGTCTGACTTCTTTTACAAAGTTAAGACCTTCAGGACCCCAGGAACCACCTGATTCGATAGCTATAGTGACAAAATGATACTTGTCAAGTAAATTGCTGTACTTTTTGCGTTTTTCTGTTTCACGGCCACGTTGCCAGCTTGTGCTGAAGAAGAATGTAGATTTTGATGGGGCGAAGGTATCGGAACAAGTAAAATCCCATAGAAGTGCTTTTCCTTTCTTCCACGTTATTAGGGTCATACCATTTGGCCTCTTACCGTCTGCACGACTGCATCCCAACGGTTCGCGTATAGAAGGAACGCCTGCTGAAATTAGTGCCCTCATGATAATGCCGTTCACACTGGAGTGGCGTGAACGTCTGCCCGCAGTATTGGTACAGGAGAGTCCGTGAAGGCCCTTCTTGTTTACAGCACTTCTACAGGCAGGGCTTCTGTGTTGCTCGCAAACATCTGCTCCCAAACGCAGTGCACTGGCAATTCGAAAACTGTCATTGGGAAGAAGGTGATGGGATAGCATGGAGCCAAGCGCCTGCTTCAGGAGATGATGTAGCTAGGAGTCTGGTGTTGATTTCTGGGTTATCGGATGACTGAAGTAGAGAAAAGTGATGATTTATAATGGGCTCGTCCCAAGAAGATTGTAATCCTCTCTTATCAAGATCAGAGGGATCTGATCCCACGATAAATGACAACTTAGAAATGCTGCCGTTGACATCTGAATTCGTTACAAGGCTAAGATCTTGTTGGAGAATGATCTCGATCAATGGCTTAGCGCCATAGAATGAAGACAGAAAGGATGAGATAGCCAGGCCCATGGCGCGGCAAATGCCGAGACCTCCGTAGTTAACAGGGAGGGACGTCTGCAACCAAGAGTTATTGTTCAGTGAGCAATTCAGGATAGGTTCTAGACCGGTTTTTAAGGTGTTGTCATAGCATTCCAGACGACCAGCATCCCGCCAAGATGGAGCACAGCGAAGAAAGAATAGCAGCCTTGGCATGGACAATGAGGCGCGTAGTAGGTAAAAGGCAGAGTGTGCTGAAATCAAGGAAAGACGTGTAAAGAAGAATTCTAATTTAGAAATGTTGTCTTTTAATATTGTTCGTCTTGCCTCATTAGATAATGCTGCTCCTAGTAAGCTGGCGTTATCTGTCGAAATTCTTTGAATCCCAGGCGCGGCTTCGTCAAACAGCTTGAAGAGGTTATTAGCCTGCTCATTGGAGACTCCGAGAAAGCTGTCCTCACATTTGGAGAAATTCATTTGCAATCCGATCTCCTTAGCCTGTCTACGTATCATTTCTAATGTCTCTAATACTGTATCCTTGCCTCCAGCTACATACCTGTCATCCAAATACCATATGTTCAGTTCTGTATTGATACTGTTAACGATGGAGTGTAAAGTTAGTGCGAACAAACCAGGGCCAAGAGGGTCGCCTTGTTGTACGCCACGCTAAGAGAGGATTATTTCGTCTCCTAAGTATAAGTTGCTCGGTTGTGAGTAACACTGATGGACGTATCGATAAATTGACGGAAAACTGTTTTTTACCTGTATGAGCATAGAATCACGATTCAACTCGTTAAATGCGTTTCTAAAGTCTATCGATTCAACTCGTTAAATGCGTTTCTAAAGTCTATCTTCAGAAACACTTTCTCCTGGTGGTGTGGAAAAGAGTAGTACATACTGCTGCTTCTGCTCCATGTGGGACGCAAACTCCAAGTTGGTGTGGGGATAGAAAGTGTGTTAGAGGTTCTCTAATTCTATGGCAAATGATTTTGGCTGACAATCTCCTCCAGACACTGCCTACTGCGATAGGACGAATGCCGCCACTTTTCTTCCTCAAAGCTATTAGTGATGCTCCAAAGAAAATAGGTCTAATTTCCGTGGGCACATCACCCGAAATAATCAGGTGCAGAAAATCACAGATGACGTTAGTCAGGTGGTCTTTAGCTTTGCAGTCTTGGGATAGTAGGAGGTCCTTTAATATTGAAGGACGGAGACTATCCATACCTCCTGATGATCCGGAGGGAAAGGATTTAAGTGCCTTCGTAAACTCGTCAGCTGATACTCTAGGAGCTACAGTACTGGGCTCAATGAGATCGGGAGGTTCAAAAGGGCGCCTGTGAGCCGGATGTTTCTCTTTTAATGCTTCTAATACAGTTCCATTCGGAGAAGCTATATTATTTTTTGAGATGAGAAGCCGTACTGAGCTGCGGACATCACCGTCTACTAATTTGTTTTCGACACTCTTGTTAAAAGTTGAATTTGCTGGTCGTCGAGCTTTGAAGGATTTTTTACTGTGGTTAGGAAGGGCTTCGCAGCGAGAATCAGACCAACATTGCACTCTTTGTTTAACCCATGATGTTAAATTATTCACTTTGTCAGCTTTTGATGGAACGCACAGTGTTACGTAAGGAAAAAAGAAGAGATCCATCCAAGCTTCTGAGTCGTTTTATGTACTATCTGTTGCAATACCTCGCACAGAGAGTCTGCCACTGTAGTTCTAGCCCCTCGAGGTACCCTGCGTAACATTGGGGTAGAAGACTTTAATCAGTGAAGCTATATCTAGCATCTTGGTGCTAGATCTAGCATAATTCATACGCATTTAGCATCTAGCATCTTGACTTTAGCATCTTGGCCAAATCTAGCATAATTTCATTCTTCCCTCTAGAGAACAGAAATAGAGGGAAGAGGGTATGAGCGTCAGGGGACCACTTGTAATAAACCGCTAAAAGAAATGCTTCAGTGCTGTGTCGGAAGCGGCATGTTTTGTATATATTTCTTAAAATGTTATCCATTCATAAAATATAAATTCTCTCTTCCTCCGCTGATTCTCTTTCCAATACAGAGAACCGATTCTTTAAATGAAAAAAGAACCCTGAACCCTCCCCGAAAATGCTAAAAGCAATGATGCGTGCACATGAAAAATCTGTAGATGAATCAAATAATGCAGATACATGGGAAGATGATGAGGAAGTTTGTTTGAGGATAACAGTGTTTGATGCAGAGAAAGTCCACCAGATGTAAACAGATTTGAGGGGTTCATATTTGTGTACGTGTACGTGTGTATGTGCTTGTTTCTGAGTATTTATACGTATGCCTTGTTATATTAATATCCACTAGATTAAGTGAAAATATAAAATAGATTTGATGGCTGTCATTTCCCGTCATCTCGGTAAGTCATTATTATTTAAATATTTAGCGATATTAAATTAGATTATAGTGTAGCGTCGCTTTCAGGAGCAAAGCTCTACAAGACGCAAACTTACAGCTTAACGTCGGATTTGAAACACATGAGCTCCTACCGGGAATCACACTCCGTTCACAAAAGACGCATACTCTAACCACATAGCAACAGGGAGCTCAACATTTAGTAATATGTATATTAAGTTGTAAAATTGCATTTGTATAACTTTCACTAATATAATCTTCACAATGTGAAGCCTTCGCAAGGCACGTTACGTTGTTTAAAAACAAAGCCCATCTCTTATGTTTTAGTATCGGGTTGGACTGAGGGATAATAGAAATTCGAATTAGATGTTTTTATTTTATTTTGTTCAGTAATCTCCGTGTCTAATAAGAATGCCCCCTGGCTCACGAAAATGTATACGTAATATAGCAAACCACCAGACATAATATAGCAACCATGGAGATGCTCCCCTAGAAAATTTTCTTCGGGCGCCCATGTCTGGAGGTACACTATTTCGCAACTCAGTGGATACGATGTGAATGTATTTAAAGTAGAGATGCAAAAAAGCCGGCTTTTTTGAATCGATGGTTTTTTTCACATAAAAAGCCGGCTTTTTTGGAAAAAAAACGAGAATTTTGGAAATTTTGGCTTTTTTCAACTTCATGATTTTTCTATCTAAATAGCTTTCTTATAGTATATTCTATAGTTAGATAAAAATTCCATGACCTGAATGTGATATTTCACTCTGAAATTCACCATCAAGATGGATGGAGCACATGTTTTACGAATTAAAGCTAACATGAAGAATGTAGTATTTGAGGGTAATTTTAGAGGCTATTTAACTTTATTTTAACTTTTGAGTTATCGACATCTTTTTTCTTCTCTAGTTTGTCATCCGTGTTTCATTTCTAAGAGCTTTTAGTACTCTAGCTTCTAGCGCAAAAGTTAAACTTGCCCGTTATTCTATTTATCCGTCAAAGCGTACGTTTTTCAATATATCCGTCAAACCGTACTTCCACATTTCTGTCATACTGTAGCTGTGAAGTGATTTAGCAATAATTTTCCGGACACAACCTTGAATACCAATTTATACAAATAATCAGTAGCGGATTTATAAAAGTACTTTAGGAGGGTTTTTTCTGATTGTTTCGTTTCCTAAAAAGTCCTAATTTTATTTGGGAAGTGCTTGAAGTTTATGAGTACAGGCATAACTAATATTTCGTTTCGTTTATATGTTTAGCAATAATCTTCCGGATACAACTTTAAAAATCATTTCATACTGAGAATCAGTGGCGGATTTAGAAAAGTATTTTGGGAAGGGTTTCTTACTAATGTTTAGTTTTTTTAAACATTCGTAATTTTTATTTGACGGGAGCTTAAAGTTTATGAGTAAAGGCATAAATAATAGATATTTCGTTTGTTGCAGACATTCCGTAACTTTGGGGAACGGGCTTCAGTCCGAAAGACCGCCCCCCTAACCTTCGCAAAACCGTCACTGCTGGTAATTAGTAATAATAACGATTTAAAAACAATAAAAAAGGAAGTCGCCCAACTCACAGTACACGCACTATTTCTACATTCACAGATGGAATGAAGAAAAGCTTTGTCAGAATGGTCGAATGCTGGTTGAATCCCGGACTTCCCGATAGAAGCGCAAAAGCTAATCACTCAGTCATGTTTGTTGTGCAGTTGTATTTAGTTTAACTTAAATATATTCCGTAGTCTTTTTTTTTTTGGGGGGGGGGAGGGGGAGTTCCGTAATGATATGTTGAATCCCTCTTGTTAAAAATTCAGAAAACTTGAGGATTGGGTAAACTGTGATGGTGGTTCTATAAAACTTAACTGTAGAATTTCAAGAATATACAGAACCAAAAACTCTAGATGTGCAGCCTTTAAGTGTATCATATAAATCTAAGTATTTCTCTTATGTTTTATTTTAATTTTATTTTGTTTCAAAAAGAGGGTATGGAATATTTTGAAGTAAAAATACTACATACTATTTTGCTAGTTATTTGTGTATTCTTTAAAAAGAAGTGTTTACTTTTAGGGTTGGCTGATTTACACCAACTTTTTTTTTAATAACTGGTTTAAACCACAAAAATAAAAAGAATGAAAAATGCGAATCGTGTGAACTTCATGGTAACGTTTCCAGATATCAAACCACCTGCAATAGTTTTATTTCCCTTTCACCTTTTAATCAAGGTGTCCCATGTTCAATTCTCGGTCGAACCACAATCCTTCTTTCATGCGTAACCCAAGTAGCGGTTCGGATGTCAGTTTAAGCGAAAGTCTTCTCCTTGATAACCTCGGTATTTCGTAAGGATGTTAAGCCTAAATATACGAAACAAACCAAATTGTATATTTCTACATGCCTAAATGCGTGTTGTTTTATAAAGAAACCAATATTGCTTAAATATATTGATTGAAATTGGCAAAATTTATCGATTGCCTACATAGCTTCCAAGATTAGCTTGGATTGGACTTTCAATGATATCTACGTACCGGTACTAAATTTGTAATTTAATACCTCAGTTTTAGCGTACTGATTATGGTACGTTGACCTTTAAATTTTACATGCAAAGCAATAACAGGATTTTCCCGTTATTGTCTTACATTTCAAGTAATGACGGGATTTTCCCAATGGCTAGGGCGGGAGATTCTCAACTTAAAAAATTTACTGACCGCACTTCTTTAAGCTTATGGGAGTTCTTCCGGCATAACCCCGCTGTCGCATAATAACATCAAGGCGAAACAAACTTAGGCTATTTCTGTGAATATGTAATATAAATACATAAAGCAAAAAATCTAAGTCAAAAAAAGCCTGGTTTAAACCAAAAAAGCCTGGTTTAAACATCCCCCAAAAAACGGGTTTTTGGCATATTCAAAAACAACCACGGTTCTTGCCAACTCTGCTTGCTTTTGTATATAGGAGGTTAAAAAATTCTTATTATATACATTGGTTAATCCTGTGGAATTCATAATGTAAATATGTTGAAGAAAAATTGTTTGAAATACTTTTTCGAAATTCATAGTTTATTTTCGATGTTTTATATTATTATCAGCATCAACCACTAATTAAATGATTTTTTGTGTTATAGAGAAGCGATACAAAGTCTGTTTTATCAATTTAAAGCAGTATTTTGAAAAAAGCCCAAAATTTCCGAGGCAAAAAAGCAAAGCAGAAAAAACCGAGTTTTTTTTTTCCAAAAAAGCCGGTTTTTTTCCGAGCGCTTGCATCTCTAATTTAAAGTCTACTGATTTACCCATGAAACTTAAATTTTGTAAAAATATTTTCTGTGAATACTAACCTGAGGATAACATTCTTTTAATTCGATCACTAAAGGGATTTGTTGTTGTTGTTGTTTCCGCAAAGTCCTTGTTGTCTGAAGTTTCCAGAAATGTTTCCCCAGGCTGCCAGGCTGTTAACAAGGCAAGTTTTTTTTTTTTTTTTTTTTGAGAAACGGATCCTCTAGGAACTTTATTTCGGGGGTACTTAGGGAAGGTATATGTATGTATGTATATATAACAGGGGCAGGTCTTTAAAATTAGTACGGAAAGATAATTTGAAAATCTGGCATAATTTGCAAAAATCTAGCATAATTCAGGCCCGTGTTTGGCATAATCGCGAGTCTCGAGTGTGGCAACCCTGACTTTAATCTTGCTAGGAGCTTATTGCATTTGGAGATCATCTTTCTTGGGTAATCGACATTATCAATGGATGATTGTGACTTCGTGAAAACGAGCATGGTTTGGTTTTATTGATTTCATAATGGCATCTGCTATTGTGAATTGCTAGGTCTTTTAAACTAACACACAACTTGTTACAAAGCTTACAGGTTGTCTCGTTAGGCCTGTTTGAAAATTCAGTACTCTTGTTTAAAGCGGTGTCATTTTGGGTTCGATTCTTTTGGCTGAATTTTGATCCTGATGCGTTACTTACATGGGAGATATCAACGTTTATGAACCTGCAGTCTTTATTGATGGCATCACTAATAACAGGTAAAGTATTACTGATATTGTTAGAAGAATCATGATAATCTTTCATAGTTATTATAAAATTTTAAATTAATTTTAAATTTAAATTTAAATTACACCCAACTACATTGTTGGAAATGTAATATTGTTTGAAAATTAACGACCATCAATTAAAAATAGCGAATTTTCAGTCAATCATCTGAACTACTGAAGCGATTCGAAAACGGATTTCACCAAAAGTCCAATCAAAACTTTAACCAAACTTCACCTCGGACCAAAGAGCACACAACTTCATTTCACCAACACTAATTGAAGAGAAATGCGCAGAACACGAAGACACGTCTGATTGTAATTACAACAATTACAACAAGCACAAGCTGGCAACAATTGAATTTACAGATTAATTGTTAGTTGTTAATTCAATTGAAATTTGACCAACACTGGTCTACGCATACACGGCAAAATTTTGCTTATTCCTTTCTCTTACCTCTTCCCCTTACTACTTTGCTCTAGTGTTTCTCTCTGCTCTCCTGATTCACATATCGGCCAGTTGAAATTACAGCTTTAGAGAGATAGTCTTCATTTTTATATACGTACATTTATACGACGGTAAATCAAAAATTAACCGCAATGTAGCTATAACTTTTCTTACATTGTCCATTCTGTTCTCTGTCCTAGTTTATTATATTGTTATGATATTGTGGCCTTGCTATGAAAGTTTGATCTCAATCCTCCATTTATCTCCCTTTTGTTGCAGATAGATCACGGCCGCTCCATTAGAAGTTTGCACCAAAGAGGAACAATGAGGATTTGGTTCTGTTAGACAGACGAGTCACTATTCATGAAGTGGCATTTGTCTGGAAATTAGTCATGGTTCCGCGCAGGCCCGCAACCAGAGGGAGGCTAAAGCTGTCTGCGCCCCTAAACTTTTCGTGGCCCCCTTCCAGACCTCAATACAAAAAACACAATTTAGATATTTGTAAGAGAATTTTTAATGAGTTGGTCCCACTAACATATTCATGCATGCTCCCCAAACATCTGTGGCTGGTTTCGGACCTGGTTCTGCATACGAAATCATCCACAACAGACTTAGGTTTCATAGTCACTCGTCCGGCTCCTTCCTCGTGCATAACATTTGTGCAACCATGTTTGAATTTTTCAATCCACTCATAGCCCTTTGGGGATCCGATGGTACAATTTGTACCATACGGGTGTTTCATGGTACATGGCGTTATAACTGTCCTATTTGAGCTTTTTCATCCGTTTTTTTTTTCAAGTCAGAGGCATTGTAGAACACCTTACGTATGTTTTCACATCTTCCTGCGTCGAGACATAGGAGGTGATGACGTCATAATTCTAAAATATATATAATATATATTTTCTTTTATTAAGCCTATGTTCATTATTTTTTGACGGGCTTATTTTTGCACGTAAAAGATTGAAATTTTGCACAAACATTCAGTCCACCGAGTAGTATACAACAGATTTTTTTCAGATTTCTGCGTTAAATAAGGGGGGTCCAGAGGGGCTAAAAGTTGAAAAAAGGGATATTTAGACCAAAAAAATCCCTTTTTTCAGGATTTTCCCGCCTTAGATACATGATGGAGACATGTGGATGGTACCGCCTGAAAGGCAGTTCTATTCTGAAGAGAATTATTGGCGGATTATAGTCCTAGGGTAAATAGAGATGTCTCAGGATTTTTTTTTTTTTTTTTACCTGAGATCATGGTGTTTTGCGGTAATTTGGGGCATTGTGGGGATTCTTGATGAAATTTCTCCCGCTCTTAGTATTCAAGATAGAAACTTGAAATTTGGCACACACATTCAGTCTACCAAGTACTATTTATCAGATTTTTTTGAGATCTCTACGTTCACACAGGGCCGTTCCAGAGGGGCCCAAAGTGTGAAAAAAATTTCCCCCCCGAAATTTTCCCTTTGACATCACTTTTCCCTCTCCTGGTATATGGTATAAGCATGCAAGTGGTACTATTTGAAAGCCAGCTCCATTCTGAAGAGAATGAGGTATGAACCATGATCCTACGATAAATAGTGACGATGCAGTAGCTGCTTGACTGAAAGCCTAAAAAATACCCCAAAAACCCCGGATGCCGAAAGGGATAGACATTCTGTTGCGGCAAGATACTGTTCCCGTATTGTACCGAAAGTCTTTGATAGATTGCGGCCCCTGCTACATTTCCGAGCACAAAAACCGATCACTGCTCGTTGTTCCTCTTTGTTGCAAACTTCTATTGGAGCGGCCACACACACACAATTATTTTAAAAAAGACTCTCGAAACAAGTGGAGGAATGTAACGTTGTAAAACAGCGGTGATCTCCGAGCCTCCTCATTCTCTAAGAAATATAATTATTATTTTGAAATTAAATGAATTTTCTAGTTTTATGTTCCATAATTACGCCCTTTGAGCTGAAGAAGACGAATAATGATGGAATAATTCATGGAATGAGAATGTGGAAGGAAATGGAAGAACTCCAAGAAACACTACAAACTCACCTGGCCTAGAATCGAACCATGGACTCCTAGTACCAGAGGTGAGCGCTCTACCATTGAGCCACCGTGACATTATTATTATTATTATTATTATTATTATTATTATTATTATTATTAATAATAATAATAATAATAATAATAATAATAATAATAATAATAATAATAATAATAATAATAATAATAATAATAGTAATTCTATCGGTATTTGATAACTGAAAATTGAAAATAAAATCTCAAATTTAGCTTTTCATGGTTATGCCCTGAGGACTAAAGGAAATGGATGACTAATGAAAGTGAATGATTACGAAGCAATTGGTGAAATGAGCATGTTGGAGGAAATTAAAGAACCCCAAGAAAACCCCATACACGCATTGTCCACCACAAATTACGAGATGGGATCGAACCAGGTACCTCTCGTACAAAAGGTGATTGATCAACCACTTTTCTAAATCTTTTTTTATTATATTTTTTCTTATTTGACACTTTCGTTTACTAGCAGATGGACACGATGTTATCCACGACAAAATCACATGACGGGATTGAGTTAGGAGCCTCTCGTACAATAGTTGAGCGCTCAATCATTTTTTTAACCCTCTTTTACTCTTATTTTCCTTTTTAACACTTTCGGTAGACTCGTCAAAGACATGAAAAAGGAAACAGTGAGGTCAGTTGAAAGCGTCCATACCCTTCAGAGGGAGTCGAGCCCCATGGGTTTCGCTGCACGATCGTCAACCTAACGCCTCAGATGACTCGATTAAGATTTGAGTTTCGCGTCCCTTTCAGCAGCGAGACTACATGAGATCTGGACCTACAGCTTAACATGAGCTCCTGCCGGAAATTGAACCTGGATGTCCATAACCATATAGTCACGAGGGAGTTCACAGATAGCTAGACAAAACCACACCAGAATCTCTGAGTCATGTGGTTCCTATTTGACGAAATTAAGTGTAAATGAAATGAAATTAAATCTTTTAGTTTTACGTCCCACGGTTATGCCGGCTAGGCTAAAGGAGACGGTGATGATGGTGAGAAATGAACGAAAATGGTGGAATGGAAAAAGTGGGAGGAAACGGTAGAAAACCGAGAAAACCCACGCACATGATGTTTGTCCACCACAACGCTCACTTGGCGCGAGCTGCGATTAAACTAAGGACCCTATGCATCAGAGGTAAACACTACCACTGAGTCACCGCGGAACCTTTATATCTGGACATTGAGTTAGTACTATGCCGAATGTAGCCTAAGATCAATATCTGTTTATTTTATTATTAATAAAGAAATTTTGAAGAAAAAAACAATAAGGATGGCCTCTCACGCAATTTGAAAACTGAGTTCTACAAAAAGTGCTAAGTAGAATAATTGAACAATTATTGCAACCACGTAGCAGTCATCGTATCTTGAATGATAATTTAAATGCAAACTAATTGCAAACTTGGGAGTCTTTCGAGGGGATCTCAGACAATTCCTGTTTCACACCTAGAGTCGGGAAACTGAGTCCTTGCTTAGCAAGCAGAAAATAAATCTCGTGGGAGTGAAAACTATCAATTCTACATATAGAAGTTATGCACACAGCAAAAGACATGTAGGACAATGTGCCGAAGAACTGAGGTAATCAGGGGTTATGTAAACATTTAGATTTTTTCTTTTATTTCTATGAGCAGATTGCAACATCATCAAAGACATATTAAAATATCAGTTATTGCTTCTCAGGTTATTTTAAAAATCAGCAAACTGTGTGAGTATGGAATGCTGGCGGAACATTAAGGTTTCTTTCGGAAGACAAGAAAAGGATATTGTAAACAGATTGGATTTCTTCACAGGGAAACAGTTCGATGTCTCTAATAGCGTATCAAGGCGAGGCAAGCTTGCTGCACACATTTGCAGATTATGTATCTTCAAACTCATTTAGGAATTTAGCCAAATGTTTTTTTATTTCATTCTTAATACAACTGGACTGTGTGTGGGTCGGTGCTGTTTAGTTTAAATTACTGAGGATTACAGGGTAGGCGCTGATTAAAGTTAGATTTTCAGTTCTTTATTAAATAATCATTAACGAAAATGTATGTCCATATACTCTACATGTTTTTCACTGAAAAAGAAAAGACTTCGAATCATGGATGAATTCGCGTATGATATTCTATCGCCAATTCATTCTTGTGATCCGTTGCTCTTGCAGAAACGGCAATCGTGATCGTGATCTATTACTGTTCTTACTTTTGCCTGACATCTATCCTTATCAATATAGATATTCTGTCATTATTGGCAAGTCACTTTCTGCAAACTAAGAAGTTTCCATGTACCACAATATTAAAGCCAATATTTTCGTCTTCATGGAATAATTTCTTCATGTTAATACCATTCTTCAATTACAGACTCTTTCACCGCTCCCTCTTTTTCCTACCACAGTACTAGCACGTAATTTCAATTCTGCCATCATCATTCACTTGCTCTAGTCATGGTCTCCCTTAGCCTAAAAGGCATAATCGTGGGAGTTAAACTGAAAGACTTCATCTTCGAGAAAGATTTTAGTCCTAGCGCGTCCATCATGACAAAAGTTATTTCTCAGACAATGCTTCGACTAGTTTCTCTTACTCTTTTTAATTATATCTAAAAATAGTTATTTTCTCCTCTACTTTCTCTAACACTCTCTCATTCGTTTCTTGTTAGACCAGCTAATTCTCTTTATTCTTCTTCATACCTACATTTTGAAAGTTCTATTCATCACACGTCATATTACCTACAAACCTTCTACCTCCTACCAAATATTCAAACTTTCTTCACTTCTCTTCTAGACGTATATGTTAGACCAGCAAATGACCACAAGTGATCAGTATTTTGCGTCTTTCCTTCATCTTTTGTGTATAAAAGTTCTCCAGTCCTTTTTATATCGGGTTTGCGTGATGCCCATGTTTCTACCCCATGGAACACAATACTCCACAGTAGGGGGTGCGGAGGCTCAGTGATAGAGCGTTCACCTCCGGTGCTTGGGGTCCCTGGTTCGATCCCAGCTCGCGCCGTGTGGACTTTGTGGTGGACAAACACCGTGCTCGTGGGTTTTCTAGGGGTTCTCCCGTTTCCTCCCACTTTCTTCATTTCACTTTTTTCTCATCATCACCGTCTCCTTAGCCTAACCGGCATATTGTGGGACGTAAAACTTTTAAATTTCATTTCATTTTTACAATACTTCACATTAACATTTTGTGAGTAATTTTAGTAACTATTTATTCAAGGACCTACAAAATAAACTTTTCTGCTTCCTAAACTTTTTTTCGTCACTCCCACCCTTGTTTTTGTTTCCCATTTGTACTTCACGTCATCACTAAGAATAATACCCAGAAATTGAAAATTAATCGCCTGTTCTACATTTTCCGCTCCTACTTTTATATTTCATACTACAGACTACTTCATCCCAAGCACCACGGCTTTTGACTTTAGTTTTCTAACGTTTATTTTTATCTCATATTCTCCGGTTTTAGCTCACGTTTTTTTTTTAAAACAACTTATTAATTTCCTTTTTAATCAAAAGATCCAATATATTTCAATCAAAAATGTTCTTGTACGCCTTATATCTGGAGAACTACATACAGTGTAACCAAACCCAAACTATCACTTAACTCAGTATGATGTGCTTATTCCACACAAAATACGAAAATTCGATTTAGGAGTCGTTCAAAAATTTTGTGGCCCCTGGTCCAAAAATTAATTATTGGGCGAGATCGCAATCTTTTAATGCAGTTTTTTTTGGAACATTCCTAAAATTCTTGACCAAGATCGCAATCTTTTGATCCATTTTTTGGATCATTCCTAAAATTCTTGTTATATTCTACAACAAGCGCCATATCGTTTAAAAACCGTATGCAAACAAAATCAAAATACTGGCCTTTCTTCACTATATCTTCTAGATACGGTATATATTAGACTAGTAAATGTCTCCGTTTGTTACTACAGACAATATTTCTCCAGCACCTTTAATATAAAATTGCTCTAAGCACAAAGTCTCGCAGGAAATTCGAACAGCTCGTATTTCTGAATGAAAAGCTCAAGTACCGAATTTCATGTCTCTAATCTTAAGGAATTCCAAGATTTCGACATCTTATTACAATGCTTGCAACTCACCCCTCCCCCTCCCTCCATGTACTTCCTTGTACATAGAATTTCAAAAAATCCTTCCTTATTAATATATTTCGTCTCAAATCCTTTATACTATCCAAATTTCATGTCTCGTGGTTAAGCAATTTGTCCTAGGCATTGCTCAGTCAGTCAGCCATGACTTCTATTAGGATCATGCTAGTAGGCGTTATAAGATTGTATTATTTGTGCACAGGGTCGTCATTTTTGAGGAGTGCAGGAAACAATTTCCGGCTGAGCTTGAGATGTCCATACTTTTTAATCGATTGTATACTAATATAGTATTAAAAAAGTGAAATTCTTAGTCACTAGAGCATTTTACCTCTCTGGCAAATCTCAAATGACGCTATTGTTTGTGCACCCGTCCGTCCGTTACTCCGCACGATAATTATTGAACGAATGCAAACTTTTTAATTCTGTCGTTTGCAATAGACAGCCAGAGCGATTATCTCACCCGAGCTCATTCATAAAGCCAATCAGTTTAAATCTTTACGGGTAACGATCACTTTTAACAGTGGCTTTGCATATTCCCTTTTATATTGTTATTGTAGAATGCTAGAAAAGTTACACATCACGCCGTTAGATGACAGAAACATCCTCCAGGAGTTGGCATCTACCGGATGAAATTGAAGCTCCAAAGCGTTATATTTTTTCTACTATTTATGGCAGAGTTTATTTTACATAGAGAGATAATGTTCGCGAAAGTTAGCTCTCTTTCTCATTAGTTGGACACTCGAATCCAACATTGAATCTGTCCATTTATCATTTCTTCAAACATTAAACCTTTACTGATTGGCAGGACGTTGATACCTCATACATAATCAAGACGTCGATGATTTGTTTGCAAGTTGTGGGTGTGACTACAATAGCGAATGAGTATGGAGGACAAAATGAAAATAAATCTTTAGTTATTTAAATATGTTTAAATGAACAACACTAACAGCCAACAAAGCTTTAAATAATTTTGTCTACTGCCCATAGCCTTTGGGTGGCTTGAGTGAGAATAATTAATTCAACTCCTACTGAAAGATTATTTTCATCCGACCATGACCTACAACTTTATTTATAGAGTCATTGTTACAGTTGGTAAAACCCCTACTGCTTTGAGTGGGACAAAATACTGGTTAATTAATTTATTTTTCTTACTTTTCTCGCAACACGTAGGAGAGCTCTTGGAAAAACAGTACTGTACTGCGAAAGTCAGTACGTCTGGTTATCCTAGTAAATGCGAAAGTATTGATCTCATCTAACCAGGGATTTGAATTCCTGTTTGGTCTAGTTTTAATTTTGTGAATGTCTTTCGTTGCTTTGCCACCGGTGGTATCTCCAATTAAAAAAGAAATAGAAACTACGAAACTGCGGGAGACTGTTCCAAAATTAGGTCAATTAGTTGTTCATTTTTACATTTATACACTACTAGCAATTGAAATTCCCGTTCTTCTCACGGGAACAATAGGTTTATAGAAAATGTTTGAATGAACTCTTGCTTTCCTCAGTGGAATACGTATTTGAATTGAAACAAAAT
Organism: Thermobia domestica; assembly: GCF_964235325.1. Taxonomy (NCBI): domain Eukaryota; kingdom Metazoa; phylum Arthropoda; class Insecta; order Zygentoma; family Lepismatidae; genus Thermobia; species Thermobia domestica. The sequence continues at coordinate 172,853,540 of NC_137462.1, forward strand.
TATAAAAGAAAACTCAGCTCAACCCAAGTGCTCTGTTAAAAATTCATTTCGAACGCTGCATCTGTTATTCTTTGTGAAAAATGTTGATACCATTCAAACTTTGAAAGCCTAGGTTAACCTAAATGTTAACTATTTTCAAAAAATAGATCTTAAATGATTCAAAGTTTTTATTTTTTTATTTTTTTGCATTTTCATGAATACAAAATGATATATTAAAATTATATAGATACGTACAGTAATTTTCGAAATGTGTCAACAAGTGCGCTTGAACATGTGTCGATTTACTTTTATGAAGGTTGATTGAAAGTAATGCGTACATGGTTGTATCTATTTTTATTTGTTAATTGATTTTCAAATTCATTCATTCGTGTAAAAGATAGGCTATATTTGTCCTGTATGTAATGCACTATTCACTCAGTTTCTTACTAGAGTTCAGATTACTAGATTTTACAATATGACATGCTTCACTGGATCAATTAAAACGATGAGCCAATTTTCAATTTGTGTGTATGATCATAGCATTTGAATATATCTAGGCTTTTAGAACAAAATGTTTTACTACAGAATCTGATAAACAATCACACTGGCTGGCCAGTTAGTATGAAGTGTCCCGAAATTTTATTCAAATACGGTCTTATTCTTTATTCTCTCATAAATTTTCGAAACATTTAATGACTTTTGCTTATATTTTTTTCTCTCAAGGAGGGGTGAAGATCGATCAGTAGCAAAAGAAAAAAGTACTCACAGAACTGTACCTTCGATTCTGGGCATGCATGTGCTTTGGAATGGGCATGGACAAGTGGGTATTCTTAAAAAAAAAAAAATGCATGTTTCCTTATTCTTTCAAGTACAAATTCACTAGTTATTTTATCATTGAGTTGCAAGATGTATGAAACGTTACCCTCTAAGTACGTCATTGTATAATTTTAGTTTGGTTTAGGTAACAAGTTGTGTTGACCGATTACATCCCAGAAATTTGCTAACCATAAGATTCCATTCCATCTCGCCTAATACCACCTCACCTAAGGATTTATCAGCCACCGATGTCCCTAAGATAAGAATGTCAGTCATTTTAGGCGAGATGCGAATTTCCATCTTGCCTAATCCCATTTCGCCTAAAATGGCGGTAAGATGCAAGGAGGGAATTTCTGCACTAAAGAGGGAATTCCTATACTTGCATTTTAACCAGATAGTCAATCATTATTGGCAATCTCTGTCAACTACAATATAAATATATAATAAGTACTATACAACAAGAAAGCAAGGGGAAAGAAGATTTAGTGAATTTAGTTCAAATGTGTTTTGTTTTGGTAATACTGGAAAGTGATTGGCCGATAGGAGTTAATCAGAAACAGGATAGAAATATACAGGGTGTTTCAAAACAACATCGACAACTTTTGAATGCTGATTTATGACACAAAGATAAGACAAAAAGTATATACTAACCTGGGTGCATAAATGTTTCCTTTCGGTGCTATGACCAGCCGAAAATCTGTCGGAAAATGCAAAATAATAATAATAATAATAATAATAATAATAATAATAATAATAATAATAATAATAATAATAATAATAATAAATAATAAATAATAAAAATAACTAGAGAGCAAAGAGAATGTATTTTTAGCCGTAGCTTCCATTAATGCACAAATCGATGTGGACCAGAGGCGGTGCAAGAGTCACCCCAAAGAAATTGAAGAATTGCTGGGATATTTTACCAAACATTGACTGTGACAAATTAACTACAATTAAATACGGTATTTCAACTAACAAAAGTTAGAACGTGGTCCAAGTTACAAGAACATTGTTAGAATTCGAAACAGGAAAGATCAACATATTTGATTTATCTACTTTGTTTCACTACAGGGTTGGGTATTGAGGAAGAACTGAAATTATATTAAGTCCGTAACGTTTAAATGTTATGCTCACCAGGCTAATGAAGACAGAGAAATCACTCATGGTTATGTGGGTAGCGTACGTGACTTTGGCAAAGAAGACCCGGCTCCGATTCTTGACAGGAGCGCAAGCGGTTCGGATTTCACGTTAATCCGTAGCTCCATTTCTCATATAACTTCCGAATCGAAGAGATGCTACCGAAGAGACGCTAAACTTAAATCTGATCCAATAATAAAGAGAGATAAAAGATGGAAGCTAATTATTGGGAAATAATTCGTGAAATGAGAATGTTGGTGAAAACAGGCTAATCCTGAGAAAACTCACAGGTGCGATAGTACCACCACTAACTTTTATAGTCTGGGATCGAACGAGGTCCATCCCACACCAGAATAAGCGCTCTATCACTAAGCCACCATACCTCTACTTCGGAGGAAGTACTACGATTCTGACAGATGTATCGGCCTAGTAAATATTGTGTGTGATAAACCAATTTACAAGAAGCACAAATGGTCAGAATGTGGAATTCGTAGAGTTTCCTTTATTCGGAAACGGTAAGTGTGTTTTTCTAAGTCAGTTATTCTTCACTGGTGCCCGTGTCTCTCAGGGATTGGGGACACGGTGACTCAGTGGTAAACAGGTTGCCTCTGGCACGTAGGGTCACTGGCTCGATTCTCAGCCAAGTAACTTTGTGGTGGACACCATCGTATCGTGTCTGTGAGTTTTCTCGGGATACTCCAATTTCTTTCCACATTCTCATTCCACCATATCTTTCATCATCATTCACTTGCCCTAATAATTGTCTCCCTTAGCCTAAAGAGCATAATTGTACATCGTTAAACTAAAATATGTCATTTCATTTTTCAGGGGGTTTCTTATAGTTTGTCGATGGGTCACCATTAAGATAGTTTGTCACTGATTCTTAACTCAAAATCAACTCAATCAACCCAACTCTTAACTTTTACATAATTTAGGATTTCGCAAACGCATTTAGGCATGAAAAGTGTAAGGGCACCGCGAACAAAACTTCTACTGGGAGAAGTTATAAGAGTAAGAAGAAAAATACAGTCAGGTAACATATATAATAAAGTTAAAAGTTCTTATGATAGTAAGTTCAATAGTGAATTAGTCCAGGAATCTAAACACACTAAAGATATATTCTAAAATTTAAAAAAAAAAAAATGAAATAAAAAGAAAAAGAAAGAAAGATAAGAGAGAGATTAAATAAGTAATGGGTTAGTTACAAAATACAACTCATTCTTAGTAATTACACTTACAAAAGCTGTACTCTCCCATGCAACTACATATTTAAGTATTTCCCAAAAACAATGTCATGAACTCAGAGAATATTCTATCTGAAGGGCAGTTCCCCTTCGGAAAATTTATTCTGCTCTGAGACAAACTAGATCAATCAAATATGTGTATCTCTTCTTAGCGTTCTTCTACTCGTAACTTGGATAATGTAGCATGACTTTTGTTCGTTGACGCAACGTACTTGATTTTAGCCAATTTTCCTAAATTAACTTTTGATAAAATATCAAAGGAATCCTTCAGTTTCTTTGGGGATCACCCTTGGGCCGCCCCTGCACCACATCGAATTGTGTATTAATGGAATCTGCGACTTAAAAAAATGAACTTTTCCTTTTACTGCACTTCGATCCTACATTTTGTTCTCGAGTTATGGCTATTTTTGCATTTTTCCGACATATTTTCGGCTGGTCATAGCGCCAAAACGAAGCATTTGTGCGCCCAGGTTGGTCTATACTTTTTGTCTTACCTTAGTGTCAGAAATCAGCTCCCAAATATTATCAGTGTTGTTTTGAAACACCCCGTATGCTTTTAATGAATTGTGCTGCTGATGTGTGAAAGTAGTAAATACTCTTTATGAGATTGTTCTAAACATGGCTATGTCTTGCTTGTAGAGTATTCGCAGTGGCAAGTTAACAGAATAGAAAACAGGTTTGATTGAGATATACTGAAACTAAGTTATTGATTTCTTTATGTACGAAAGATTAATACATGGAGTATTTCTTTTCTGAAATGTGTGTATGATTTCACAATTTGTTGGTATTAGTGGTTAAAATGCTAGTACAGGCATTCCCTCTTTAGTGCAGATTTCCCTCCTTGCATCTTACCGCAATTTTAGGCGAGATAGGATCAGACAAGATGGGAATTCCCATCCCGCCTAAAATGGCGGACATTCTTTCTTGGAGACATCAGTGGCTGATAAATCGTTAGGCGACATGGGAGGACAGCGACCATAGTGTTAAGTATTTGGTTAAATGTGATGGAGGAGTGTATAAGATAATCGGTGTGACTACGTTAAGAAAAAAGAAATGATTCCTAGATGTGACCGTTCAATTGTTATAGTTATCTCAGATATGTAAGCTGTAGTCTTAGAAATCGTAAACTGTAACGTTATTATTTATTAGATAGTATGTATATGCTTTGGTCAGAATTTGTCTTTTATCTGTATTATAAAATTGAAAGTGACTATGTTAGTGACTCTCAATCTCTTGAACCACCCGACCGATCTCGATCAACTTCTTAACACAGATGGCGTTTTGGCCTGGGAGTATTTTTATCTATTTGCTTTGACTATAGAACTTAGGGGATTCGTAGGAGGATATGTATATTAGGGTGGGGACCAGTTATATGGGGAAATTTCGAATTTATTTTAATAGAGTCTCACCCCCTAAATTTATTCCTTTAGGTAACTTAAGCATGCGTCCAAATTTCATGAAAGTAATTTCATATTTAAAAGTCGCTCAACGCACTCAAACTTATAGCGACTTTTACGTTACTTTAGCATTACATGCGAAACTCAGCGGTCTTAACCTGTATCAGCTCAACCTTTTCTCTTTGATGTACCGTTTTCACACTTACAGTATATGACCTCCGGATGTATTCACGATGTATTGTAAAGTTTGGTGATGATATGTTTAGAGATCTCATATATAGGATATGTGTATATTACATTGGGCACTTGTGACGTTATTTGACTGCTGGAGTGTATATTAAATTGACAAGGTGAGAAGAAAGAAAAAAAAAGAGATAAGAAAGAAACCAGGAAAGAAAGGAAATGGATAGGCTTTCAGCAAATGCCTCAATCAACAATGATGATGAAAATAGTGACAATTTATACTAGGCTGCCGGAAATCGCGACGACTCAGATTATGCAAATCCTACTTCCCGAAGGCTGTCCGATACAAAGAAGCGAAGGTTGTGTCGACCAACCAACATCATTACACCAGAGCTGTCTTCAGCACTGGATCATACAAAAAATTAGCGACAGAAGTGCCATTTATGTTCTAACTGCTACAGCGAAAGCTTTGGGACACAGCTCACAAGAAATCAGTGTAATAAGGGATCTATTAGAAGCGCACGCAGAGGGAACCGCAAGGAAATCGCTAGTGAAATTTGTTTGTCTTTTCCATCTGGTCCTCCACTTGCAGTGTATTGGGAATAATTGTTACCTGCTCTCACTTCTAAGGAATCAATTAATCGCATAGTGGTTCTCATTTCTGATAAAGGTTGCACGAAACCATTAGGAGTGCCTGCTATTCCAAATCGAAGTGTTGTCTCCCAGTCGGAAGCTGTTTTGAAATTGCTGAAGGCTTCTAACTTAAACACACGTGTGTACAACAGCATATAACATGGGGTCACAAAATGGAGGATGTACTCAGCTGGAACAGAAAATACAGAAGGATCTGATCGGAGTCCATTCAGGTATCACATAATAGAACTAATTTCGGCGAGAGTGTTGGACATGGCTTTCGGTGATTCAATGGGTCCACACATAAAACTCTTTCAATGTTTGTCTGAGACACGGAACTCAATGGGCAAGCTGAAATTTGACACCAGAACTCAGGACCAAGTTGTCGCAGAGATTTTGATCTCAGTAAAGTATGAACTGGTATCTTTCTTCAAGCAGCAACTGACGCACTATCAACCCAGGGATGATTACATAGAACTTTTACAACTTGTTCTCAAATTTCTTGGCGAAAGTCTTCCAGAACGTATCACATTCTACGTTCATGGAGCCTATCATGATGCGAAATTGATTTATTACCTGAATGTATATCTTTTCCGGTCACAGTTTCACCTTACATCTCGTGATCTGAACGAGCTTCGCGACTTCAACGAATTTGTCGTCGCAATGTATTTGAAGGCATGGTATTCCTCTCTTGACGTATCAGCACCAAGAAATGACCTGAATCTCTTAAGACGCATTCGTTCTTACAAGAATGTTAATGCAAAAATTGCAGAAGCAGCAATGCACAGTTTCTCACGACATCTGTGGTATTTGAGCGAACCACTTATTGATCTCAGTTTCTTTCATCCTGAAGTCTCCGCAGCAGTGAAGAAAGACATGGTTGAGGCGTTATTTAGTGATGGAAGTGAAAGAGAAGAACTCGTGAGCTTAAGATACGAGGGGACCACGAAGGATAAAGTTCTTAGCGACTTCGTTTCCAGGAACACCGGACTGTTTGAAGCACTGGATATATCCATGGATTTTTATTAAAAAACACTGAAACATGGGAAACGAACGATACTTTCCTTCAGTCACAAGAGCGTTTAAAAGCTCTGAATGTTGTAAATGATCTGGCAGAACGAGCAATTGCGTTGATTCAAGCTTCAATGGAAAACTGACCAATCAGGAAAATCTGACCCAATTTCTTCTCCAAGTTGTAGAGCAGCACACAAAGAAATTTCCTCAATCCAAGTGAATTCATTCTAGACAAAACATTGTTTGGTTGTTGTGTTGAATATATTTTCGCAAACTTAAATGCTGAAAATATACATTCGTACAACATAAATATTACTGAAGGATGTTTCCAAACTTATTTTTGAATTTCATATTATTTATATATGAATTTTCACATTTTAGTGGTAGTAAGTGAATTTATGGATGCATTGAGCGACCACTAAATATTGTTTAATTGTTTCAAAATTTTTGCAGTAAACATTTGAGATAAAAAGAAATAAAATTTGACCTTGAGACCATTAAAAATGCAAAAGTGAATTTTCGTTGCCACCCTAATATATATATATATATATATATATATATATATATATAAATTAAAACTTCATAACTCTTAACCACCCAAATGATCATATTTTCAATGTAGATGAGGCACGAGCCTGGCACGCTTATATCTGTTCATTTTGATGGTAGAACTTGGGGGAGAGGGAGACGTTTGTGACATGATAACTCTTGAACCACCCAACCGATCTAAATCAAATTTTCAACATAGATGAGGTTCAGACCGGGGAAGTATTATATCATTTCACTTTGACGGTAGAGCGGGGAGGGGAAGGGTGAGAAATATTTTAAAAAGAACTTAATAACTCTTGAACCACCTAACCGATCTCTATCAAACTTTCAACGTTGATGAGGTTCGAACGCGGAATGGTTATCATCATTTCACTTTGACAGTGCAACGTAAGGGAGGGAGAGGAGGAGGAGATATATATAAAAAATGAAAATGACTGTCTTTGTGACTTAATAACTCTTTAACCACCTGACCGATCTCGATAAAAAGAAAGAAAAAAAAGTTTTGTTTTATTGCAAAGAAGATTTGGCAAAGTTGTTAAGTAGTTTCTATCACCAAACTTCCATATTAACGAATTCTTAATGTGCGTGCTTAGTAGCTCATTAAATGCAAAAATCCAATCGTTTAATTTAAGTTTAGACACAAGTTTCAATTTTGGACATTTAAATGCTTATATGTGATTTATAGCCACATGTCTCAATTGTAATACAAATATGATTAAACTTCTTTGAAAGATTGTCTAACTCAAAATATAGAAAGGTCTTTTAAAAATATTTTTTCCTTGATCAGTTCTAGGAACATGTTCGCACTTGGGACACTGGTGCCTTCATCATTATTATCACACTTGCGAAATTTAGTAAGAATCGCTTGTACAGAGTTTAGCACTATTATTCTGTGGAAACGAAGACAATAAAGAGGATTAATTTTCTTGTAGTATATCCGTCATTAGCATTAGTACAACCAATCGTTTCCAAATTATAACTCGGTAAGAATTCAGGAAGTGCGTTACAGGTACAGTGGCTCAGAGGTAAAGCGCTCAAATCTGTGCGAGGGTTCCTTGGTTCGATCCCAAGCTATTGCTGTGGACAACATCGTGCATATAGGTTCTGTCGGGATTCTTTTCTTACCTCCTAACATTATCATCTGATCAATTTATTTCATAATCATTACTTTCAGTAATTATCTTCTCCTTTATGGTACAAGACATAATCGTGGAACGTAAACTGAAAGATTCCATTTTCATAAAGTATATTGCTTTTTAACATACCAACCACTGTTAATCACCTTGTTAAAAAAAAAAGTTTAAAGAAATCCTCGATGCATATGCCTTTTGTAAGACTTTCCTTATATCCCGTAACACCTCTAGAAAACTAAATTCCATCAACCACCTCCCAAATTTATGCAATATATTTTAAGCAGTTTAACGAGGATTCCACTGTATACAACAATCCTCCGCAGGTGGCGAAATTTTTTGTGTTGGTACAATCCGCGGCAAAAAACCTGCAACATGAGGATGTAAGTTTATTTTGAAACTACGCCTAACAGCACAGGGAATGAACATAATGTCTAAGTGGAACGAATCACGCCAGGATAAACCTCGGCCTCCTCCCGTGCACACTTATTTTGGAGCAAAAGACTTCGCAATTTCACAATAAATTTATATGCTCATGTTGCAGGTTTTTTGCCGCGGATTGTACAAGTAAGCAGTCGCGCACTCATAAATTCTTGTTGGGAGGATCCATGCTTAGTAGAAGTAGGTCCATTACTTCAAGTCACTACGTTTATGTTGTGCTGAACAGATATTATTCTTCACCCGAAAAGACGATAAGCAATTGTAAAATACTTCCAGAAAAGAAAATTAGAATTAGATTGTTTTTTTTTTTTTTTTTTTTTTTTTTAATAAGAGAGTACAGACGAAGTGTAAGATCAAATTTTCATGCTACATCAATCATTTCCCTACTAAACAAGTATAGTTTTATTGAGAAAGTTTACAAATATATGTTGCGTTATTAAATGTTGGAGGGAGTTCGGACCCGGTGGACTTCCCGTGGGTGCGCCCCTGGAAGCAAGTATAGTGACCGTGGTGGCATTTATCAGCATGACTGTTTACTACGTATATAAGGAACATGAAATTAAAGTTTTTAGTTTAACATCCTAGGTATGACCATTAGGCTCAAGGATATGGATGATTAATTAAAGTAAATAATTACGAAATTATATTTTTGTGACCCCCTACCGGGCGGAATTGGAACCCGAGACCACTTGCACGTGCGCAAGCAACTAGACCAGCGGGGAGGGCTTGTTCCACTGAGACATTTTCGTTTATTTTAAAGAATTCACTTTGTGCCCCTTGTCTTTCTACAACCAACATTACAATTCCCTTAAACAAGGTATAACATTCCAGGATAGCGTGACATAGAGGCTGGATGTTTCTTTTTAATAATTAGGGAAGTTATTTCCTGTGACGAGACTTTATTATAACAAAACCATAATTTTACATCGTAATACACATCAATCAGAAAAGTCTGGGAAAATCGCCATTTGAGTACTAAAATAGGGTAGAACATTAACTAATATCAGCCTATATGATGCCATTTCTCTTGTCAGCAATTTCAATTCATAACTTATCTCTTTACTAACATAAAAACTATAATTACAAATTGCTATAATTTATTTAGTCATCCATCCAGATGTTTTACAATCTTATCTACGAACGAAGTGCAAAAATTAAATGTTGGTCTGAACCATCAGTACAAAATCCATATAACATAAAAACAAATAATAAACAGTAAAAATTAAAAAAGAACTATTATAGATATGAAATAGGAAGGGCAATGGCTTTTATGGAATATTCTTGTCAACGCAAATTAATTCCACGTACGGAATTGAGTGCAAAGTGCTAGCAATCACTCGGTCTTTAAACTAAAACTTAACCTAGCAACGTTCTCTACAAACTTCAGCAAGTAATTATTCTGCAGACGAGCTGTCTTTTAAAGTCACTTTATCTATTTCAAGGCCACTCAGTGATGTGTTCAATAGAAGCAAATAAAGCATGGAAAAAGTTATTTATTATACTCTTTCAAGAGTTTCATAGTGCTAGTGCAATTAGCTATTTTGTGGAGAGATCTGTATTAGATATTTTAAAAATTTGTTGTCACTAATCAAGCATCATGGTCAGTAGTGATTCTAATAGAAGGTCTGGAGACGGCAGATCCCCCTATGCTTGTTTCCCAGTGGATATATTCTCAGTAGTATCTATATTCCTACTAACTATACTATTGAAAATCGTAGTGCAGTTTGATAAATACTCTGTGCTATCAAATATTGAAAATTATTTTTAATGCAGTAGCAATTACTGCTAATCCCAACGTTACTAACATTTAAGTTGATCAGTAAAATAAATGTAATGAGTTCGGAGTGTAATGTTCGTTATAAAACAATATTGTGATTCTTTTATTTATACAGTTTGATTAGAAATTCGGTTAGAAAAACTCAAGGAGGTGATTCCTTATATTAAGTGACAGAAAAAAGTTCTAAAAAAAAACATGGGTTACAACCAGGGGCCCACCCAAGGGGGCTCCATCGGGTCCGAACCCCATAAAAATTTCCTAACTCAACATACATTTGCACACTTTCTCAATAACACTATATTTTTTTTTTAAATAGAGAAATGATTCATCTAGCATGGAAGTTTGATCTTACACTTTCATGCTCTTTTAAACACAATCTAGTTCTATCATTTTTTTTCTACAAATATAGATGGAACTATTTTACAATTACTAATCGTCCTATCGGGTA